>NC_058411.1:70925294-71069433 GCF_002201575.2 Neomonachus schauinslandi | reverse complement strand
ACCATCCAGTTGAACATCTTCTCGTACACTGCCTTGGCCAGTGCCCCAGTGGCATACGCCACCTGGAAGGTAAGGGAGAAACCAGATGAGTAGATTAGTGCAAAGAGTGAATTCCAAAGCCCCCACTGCAGCATGCCAGCCCCCTCCCCATTTATCTCCTGAAGATGACCCACCTGCTGGACATTCTGCCCCTTGGTGACGTACTCGTTGCCCACTTTCACCCGAGGGTGGCACAGCCCCTTGAGCAGGTCAGCTGAGTTCAGCCCCATGAGGTAGGCAGACTTGTCAGCCTCTGGAAGGAGAGGGCAGGCAGCCAAGTTGGTAAAGGGATGATTCCTCTACAGATATGGCCCACAGCTGTCACCCAGCATCCCAAACTCCCACCTTCAGTGCCATCTGGCTCAGCCTGCTCTTCTCGCTGCTTCTGTTTGAACTTCATGTTTCCAAAGTGCATGATGGCGCCCGTCAGCTTGTACATGGAGTTCTTCTCCTCTGAAGTGAAGCCCAGCACATCAAAGGCATTCTGTAGGCAGACCCCATATTGGTGAACCCCAGAAAAGGAAGTATGGCAGGTAAATGAGATCCCTCTTCAGTTGGAGAGAGAACTTCTCTCCTGAATCCCTGTAGCTTCTGAGACTCCCATACCCAGTGAGGAACTCCAAAACGAAGATGGGAAGTACAAGAGCAGGACGGTGTGCATACTGCCCCAGATCTGGCATCAGCGGTCATAGCTGTCTTCTGGAGCTGCTCTGGTTACCCACTCATGTTTTCTACTTTTGTCCCTCTTCTAGGCCCTACACTTGCTTCCTGCTTAAACCTTCCATACCTGTCTATATCTAGTCTTCACTTAATAGCTTGCCCCAACCCCATGGCCACTGCATGACCCACCCCCCTTCCCTTGGTGATGGCTTGCTTCTTGGCTTGTCTGCTTCTCTGTCCCATGGTGTTCAGCCCTTTCTGTTTGCTCAAACACCAAATATTGTCCACCCCATCTCAACATACCCATTCTCCAACACACCCTGGTAATAGGGCATGTTCTGGCCCTTGGGGAGGGTCATACCACTTTGAATAACAGATAGACAGTGTCTCAGCTCTCCTCCTGAGCAGGTGAACTGGCCTCATTTACCCCTAACTGCCAGTGCCCTCACCTCTCGACCAGGTTCTCACACACTTACATCAGTGGCCATGAGCTCCTCAGCGTCATCAATGGAGGCCACCGTGGTCTCTCCTTGGGAGATGAATGCATAATCGTAGGGGTTGTTGGTGATCAGCAGCATGTCTGGGAGGAGAAGATGTGGTGAGGATAGGTCACAAACCTCTGGCTCTCACTGGGGCTGCCTACCACAGCACAGGGCTTGCAGGAAAACACATGACAAGGCTTAATGAGGTCCCACATCCCACAGAACTGAATCCAACAGTGCCATAAACCCAGGGCATGCCAGCAAGCTGCCGCAAGCAGAGGGGACCAGGTTGCCATGGAGATAGTTGGTCTCAGTAGCTGACTCACCCAGCAGCTCAGGCTTTTTGTTAGACAGGATTTGGTAGAAAATGTGATAATCTCTCTCTGCTTTCAACTGGAAAATAACTCTGGATTTTTCCAGAAGATCTGTGAACAGTAAGGGGAGAAGAAAGAGAGAAATTTGGGGATTTAGGTACAAGGAAATAGAGGAAAGTGAATGATATATGTAGCAAGCAAAAGGCAGAGGAAAAGAGAGAGATGAAGAGAAAGACTCACATACAGACATGAAGAGACAGAGGTGGAGAAAGACTAGAGGGAGTCTCAGGGGGAGATGAATATACAGACCCAGAGACACAGACAGACAGAGACAGAAAGAGAGGGAGAGAGACTGAAAGGCAGAGGCCTAAAGAGAGACATAGATGGAGAGACAGAGAGAGAAAAGAGAGAGGTTGGGATCATGATCACATAGAATGAGGATGAGCTCAAGCCGAGTTCTAGCAGATTCATGGCACTCACAGGTCTCTATGTCTGCAGATGCCAACTTTCCAGTTGCCCCAAAATGGATTCGAATGAATTTCCCCTGGGGAGATGGAGGAGACCAGTGATGAGTTGAGGCAAGGCTCACATTTGATACCATCCCTCCACCAACCCAAATCCCGAATCCAAGGTCAGGGACCACTCACGAAGCGGGAGGAGTTGTCATTCCGCACGGTCTTGGCGTTGCCGAAGGCCTCCAGGGCGGGGTTGGCCTCGATGATCTGGTCCTCCAGGGTGCCCTGCAGAGGTCAGGAAGGATGGTGAGTGAGAGGCCTACCCCTCCCTTTTTGCAGTGCAGGCCCATGGAGGACAACAAGCCTACCTTGCCCGGAGTCTGCTCCTTCTTGCGATCCCCAATGGCGGCAATAACGGCAAAGTACTGGATGACCCTCTTGGTGTTGACCGTCTTCCCGGCCCCAGATTCCCCGCTGTTGGGACAGTCAGGGCCTCGTTAGGCAGTGAACAGACACTGCTTGAGACGAACAAGCCTCAAGTCAGGAGAGAACGTCTGGTCCTACTTGACAGTGGGAGCCCCAAAGCAGGAAGCTGCCGGGCAATGTGCATCCCGAACACACATGGGATCAGGGGGAGCGCTAGGAAGAATGCCACAAGAAGCTGCTGGGTTCAAGCAGAAGGAACCTGGTCTTAGCTAGGCAAGGTCAATGTGAGGAGATGGGCCTGGGCCATTTGGGAAAAGAATAGGTAGGGGTGGCAGAATGGGGAAGGTTTCTGAAGGTAAAGATGAAAGAAAATGAGGACGGGATGAAGACACAGTGATACTGGGCTTATGGTTAAGTGAGTGATGAGTTGGAGGAGAGTGAGCATAGGGAATGGGAGAGGAAAACTCCGAGAGGGGTGGAAAGCAGAAAGGAAGCGGGGAAGCAAAGGCATGAGTAAAGGTCACAGAAGAAAGAGGAGCTGGCATGAAGGTGGAGGGAAGTGAGAACTGTGGGTCCATGATGGGGGCTGGGGTCAGGGAGGTTCTGGAAGGGAATGGGTTAGGAGCTACACTCACGTGATCAGGATGGACTGGTTTTCTCTGTCTGTTGGGAGCAAGTGGGGATGAAAAGTCAGGAGCCACACAAGATGCTTTTGCCTGGCATCCACCTACCCCCTGCTGCCCCACCTCCCGGCCTCTCCCAGGCATCCCCCAGTTGCCCAGACCAACTGCGCATTCCCTCCCCTGCGGCTCCCGAGGAAACCCTGCAGCGGAGGCCTGTCACCTGTCAGCATGTACTGATAGGCGTTGTCGGAGATGGAGAAGATGTGGGGCGGCGCCTCGCTCCTCTTCTTGCCCCGGTAGGCGGCCACCACCTCTGCGTTGTACACCGGCAGCCACTTGTAGGGATTGACGGTGACGCAGAAGAGGCCCGAGTAGGTCTAGGAGAGAGGAGGAGGGTTGAGTTGCTAGTGATGAAGAGGGAGGAATGGTGGGTTTCAAAGCCAAGAGGGGAAGGAGAGAAAGGAAAATCTACGAAAGCACTAAATCTGAGTAATCCGAGCCTCGGGGTTATTAGAACTGAACCGGGGATGCAGGGGCGGGGATAGCGTGCAGCAATGCCTGGACACAAAGAACAGAAACTCGGAAGCTACTAGACTCAGAGGGTGTCCTGGATGGCGCGCTCACATAGATCATCCAAGAGGCGTAGCGCTCCTTGAGGTTGTAGAGCACGGCGGGCTCGTGCAGGAAGGTCAGCATGGCCATGTCCTCGATCTTGTCGAACTTGGGCGGGTTCTGTTGCATCACCTGGTCCTCCTTCACGGTCACCGTCTGCAACAGCCCCCATGCAGGCCGAACTGTCAGCCCTCCCTCTGCCCAGAAAGGAGTCAGGCAAGTTCCAGGAGAGCAGTGTTCAAGAGAGAAGGACCGGGATCATAGAGAAGACAGACGGGATACTGGGAATGAGAAGGGCTGTTTGGACGGTGTGGATCCCTTCTCCGAAGAAGGGGAATCGGACTGTCCTCAGGTCTGTGTGGGATGGGTCCTGGTGGTAACCTCTCTGTGTACCCCAGCTATGGGGGGAGGGGGTCCCGGAGGGCCTCTCACGCCAACCCTGCCACCTACCTTGCCATGCTCGGTCTCAGCGGTGACTTTGCCACCCTCTCGAGACAAAATTTTGGCCTTGACGAACTCCTCTTTGTCATCGGGCACATAAACATCTTTCTTGAGGTCAAAAGGTCGGGTCTGGGCTTCCAGCCGCTCCTTCTCTGACTTGCGCAGGAAGGGGGCGGCGGCCCCAAACGCGGCCATCTCCGCATCCACCATGGCTGTGCCTGCAGTGGGTGGGAGTAGAAGATGCTAGCTGCCCTCCCATCCACCCACCCTCCACTCCCTTCCCTGGGCTCTCTCTGCTTCAGTGGGAGCCCCAGAGCCTAGCACTGTCCTCGTGAGTCAGGGGCGGGTCACCATGCATCCCTTATTCCTTGAGCTGATTCTTCAACCTGAGAAGAGCCTAGCAAGCCTGTCAGGGCAGAAGGGGAAGTTAACTTTTGTTCAGCCTGGGGCTCTCCTAGAGGGGGGAGGAGCGTCCTGGGCTTCTCTGGGAGCAGAAAGCTAACTGCGTCCATCTCTAATCCTTATCCCTCCCTGGCTCTTCCATAGTCACAGGCAAGGGGCTCTTGGTTGTCAAGACACACTCTGCAAGGCAAGGCAGAAACTAGAGTCCCATGGCCTGGCTTTGGGGCTGTCATGGCCAATCTTCCCGGATTCCCCCACACTCCATCTTCAGCTTTCCTTACCTTGGCTTCTCGAATGTGTTTACTAGATGAAAGGGGCTCAAGCCTGCAGGGGACCTGGAAAGAGGGAAGGCTGTGTCAGGGTCACCTCCCCACTGCTCCCTGGCTCTGCCCTTCGGCACTCACCCCTCCCCCAGGCCTGAAAGCGGGCGGGGAGTGGTGGCCAGCTTCTCTGGTCCTGTCCTCCGTCTGGCTTTCCAAACACTGTAGCTCTTTCTCCTGAGCAATAATTCTAAAAGTTTCCTGATGTCTATTCCTCCTCCTCCCACCTGGGAGATGGTCCTACCCTTGCCTATACTCACCTAGGGAAACTTGCCTACTTGGAGCCACCTGAGAAACTGTTAATGGTCGCATTTGTTCCGTGCTTTACAGTCTCCAAAGCACGTTTATGCACACCCTCTTACTCAATCCTCACCCTGTTCTACAGATGAAGACATCAAGGTTAAGGGGCTTGCTTGTCCAAGAGCACATAACAACAAGTGGCAGAGCCAGGCCTTGAACCCATGTCTCATGACTCCAAAGCCAGTTCTATTCCATCCTGCCCCCATTTGATTGTCAGTCTTGGTGGACACTCTCCGAGAGGAGACCCTTGTGGGCTCTCAGACGCACCCATCACACAGCCAAATGCCCTCCACATGTCCTCTGACGAACACGCATGTCCGCTGCTCATGCACATGCCTCGTACAGACACGCTGCCTTCCTATACCTTGCCACACACATCCCTCCCAGTGTGCCATCATGCCTTGGCAACAGACACACACGTTAAGTATGTGTACAGTATAAATAAGCGCAGATCGCTGTATATTCCCAAGTATACAAAGACCTGGAACAGGGCCGCCTGGGTGGTGCAGTTGGTTAAGTGTCCCACTCTTGGTTTCAGCTCAGGTCATGATCTCGGGGTCGTGAGATTGAGCCCCGCGGGGGGCTCCGCGCTCGTTGCAGAGTCTGCTTGAGATTCCCTCTTCCTCTCCCTCGGCCCCTCCTGCTCAAGCTCGCTCTCTCTCTCAACTAAATAAATAAATCTTAAAAAAATAAAAGACCTGAAACAGCCACACCATGTGCCTGTGAGCTCCTTTTGCAGGGTGTACACACTCTGTAGCTGCCTCGACTCCTGGATGTGCACACAAGCACCTCTGCATGTATGGATATGGGTAGTTACCCATGACAGACCCCACACAACTAGCTTCTGAGCATATATACTTGCTAAGTCATTGTTCTCTGTCATCCTCTTCTCCCTCCCCTCAAATGGACCAGCTATCCTCAGGCATGATCATAAACACGTCTCCTGCTTGATATTTCTGTATCTTAATTAGGCAGTGAGGTACACACCCTCCCCTCACCATGCATTGAGACTGTGCATGCTTGTACACAAAACACACACACACACACACACACACACACACACCTCTAATGCATAACGCATTCTGGTCCCATATGCTCCGATATAGACATTCACACACACACCCCCAATACCTGAGCCCCCCTACTCGCAGGGCACCCACACTCATGTTTAGACCTGCACTTGTGTGCTCAATGATCAGACCTCGTACTCTGCATGAAGCCCTGCATGCAGCTTGCTGTTCCTAGAGGAGCCCCTTCCTAAAGCTGGGGCCCCCTTATCCCAGAGGAAGGCCTCCTGCTCGGCGCTCCTACCTGAGAGCAGCAAGGAAAGACAGAGCACAGGGGAGAGCTGTGGAGCTCGACCTGGTCAGGGGCTGTATATATCAGGCAGCAGGCGCCCCCACCCCCACCTGCACCCAGTCCCTAGCCGGATTTAGAAAGGGCTGTTGTCACTAGAAGCATTTCCCCCCGGCTCCCCCCCCTTTCCCCAAAGTGCTTCCCCCCCCCCCCAACTAGGAAACAATTGGAAGTGGTCGTCATTGTTATGGCATGGAGTGTGCAGGGTCTGAGTTCCAGGGGGCGGGGATGGCTCAAAGTGCAGCCAAAATATCTCCCAGGCCAGGCTTCACATTCCATAGCTGGCAGGAGAGGGGACTGGTCAGACCACCGTGACCTCAGGCAGGCCGGGGCCTGGCCCTCCCCCAGGGCTCTCCTGGCCTCTGACACAGCTGCCCCTCTGACCCCTGCCCCCTGAGCTGGCCCAGCCCCACGCGCAGTGTGCTCTCTGCTTCCTGGCCTGGGTCCTACATCCAACTGTGAGATAGGAGGGGGTGAGTGTCAGCAGCAGAGGGGTAAGGCAGAGCTGGGGACATGGCTCCCCGGGTGGGGGCTAGACTGGGGCAGCTGGAAAGAGGTTTCCCAGCCAAGTGGCAAGAACAACCAGGGAGCTTAGAGATGGGGACTCTGGCTTGGGCACTGATTTCCTTGGACCTGCCAGGCAGTGTGTTGAGGTCACAGAACCTCAGAGCCAGGCAGGCTATTCGTTAGTCCTTCATTTTATGGAGAGGGGAAGTGCCTTCTGTAAGGTCATGCAGCTAGGCAGGGCAGCAAGATTCAAGGCGGTGGGGGGAGCTGAGCAGATGGGGGATAGAGGCCAGCGTGTGGAGGGAGGGCTGGAAGTGCAAGGAGGCAAAGACCCGCTGTGCTCAGAGGGCAGACCCAGCTGCCGCCTGATGGTCCTAGTGGAGCCCCCTGCCTGACTCATTTTCCTAGCTCAGCCTTCAGGTACTGAAGGCTCTAGCCCAGAGCCAGACACTCTTGGAGGCATAGATATAGAGCTGCTCGGACTTAGGAGACCCCTAATGAAGACAGCTGCTGCCTGGCCCACCGACCCTCTTGTGTTCTGTGAAGTGGTCTCTCTCCAGACCCGGGGAGACTAGTGTTCTGGCAAGTGGGGCAGAAGGACAGGAAAAATGTCCCCCTTTCCTGCGGGCCTTAGAAGCAGCCACAAAGGAGGTGAGGAAAGGGGGCTGGAGCTCAGCCCCCGGTGAGCACAGAATGTAGCTAATGCCACCCTCTTCTAGCTACCTCGTGTGCAAGCTTCACTGGCTCTGTGTCCAGGCAACCACTGCGTGGTTTGCTTTGAAATCCCCCTCCTTCCTGAGCACAGCTCTCCAGCGCATGCGGATTAATCCATCTGATTAGCTGTCAGTTTGGAAGGAGAGCGGCGGGCTGGGGGGGGGGGGGGGGAGGCAGGGGACAGAACAGGTACATTTTGAAGGTGGGGTAGGCACAGCAGGGAAGGGCAAATCCAGGTGGGGGCCCAGTGGGGAGGGGCTGCTTGGTAACCCGAGCACAATCTGGGGGCCTTGAAGAGCCGTGGGGTGGGGGGAAGGGTGCAGGCAAGTGGAGGGTCGATCCCCAACCACAGGGGCTGCTGCTAACAGGACAGGCAGGACAAACTCTGTGGGTCTGGACCAGGCCGTCTCAGCGGCTGAGGAACTAAGCCCACTGGTAGAGACCTCAGGGTTTGGTGACAAAGGGCAAAAACCTCTCTTTATCCTCCCCTTGCAGTTTCCCAAGCCCAAAGCCACCACCCCTGCCTGATTTCCCAGGGCTCGGGTGGTGCAGATGCAGGTGACTGAGATGCAGAGGATGCCAAGCCCTTTCACAGTCCATGTCTTCACCAAGGGCCAGCCTCCTTGGCCGTGGAGTTGGAAAACCTTGTCTACATTTAGGAGATCCATTGAACTTGGTTTCCTTCTTCTGGGTTTCGGGGGCGCTGACCTATTGGTGTTACAGCATTATGCACTCTAACACTCCACTGCAGGCTGGATCTTACCTCCCTGCTGCCAAGTTCTCTGCCTCATATCCCTAGGATCTGGAGACAGACTGGAGGGTCTGACATCCTTAAAGACCCCCACTCACTCCCCAGCCCTCCGGCACCTGCTCGTGGCTCTGTCAGGATTCTCTTCCTTCCACTAGCGACTGTCTGAAGACCAAGCAGCTTTGCTGATCCCTTCATTCCACTAGTATTTATTGAGCTCCTACTAATGTGGCATTGTTCTAGTCAATAAGGATCTAAGAGTGACCAAAATAAAGACCCTTCCTCCTGACAGCTCTATGCAACTGTTTGTAGAAGTGGGATCTGGGCCTCAGCTTACGGCCAGGACCTTTGCTGGCAGGCACATTCCTGGTGGGGAGAGAGAGGGGCCGGGGCCCCACCATGTGGGGGTGGGTGGGGATAGTGCGGCGTGTACTGCAGAGTGAGAGCAGACAAGACAAAGGAGAGCAGAGCAAAATGCTATAAATAAAGAGGGGCTGGGGGGAGGGCAACTTCACCAAGGTAGACCAAATAAGGTCTGGAGAGAAAGGAAGGTGATCTGTCTCCCCTGCCCTGCCCTGCCCTCCCCTCCCCGGCATGGTGCCTGCTTTGTCTGGGCTCTGTCACCACCCTGATCAAGTGTCAGGCCCAAACAGGGGCCATTTGCTGTGACATGCCAGCAGGAGTTCAGAGAAAAAATTGCTAAAATTACTACCAGGAATGGGGAAGGAGGGGGTGCGCTAGGGCAAGTTAGAGTGGACCTCGGTATGGAAAGAGGGAGTGCAGAAAGGAGCCCCAAACCCCAGAAAGGGGAGCAAAAGAGGGGGAGGAAAAGGCAGGGGGCTTGGCCCAGGGAAAGGAATGAGGCATGAGTTGTTTGAGCACATGGGAGAAGGGGCCCACCCTGCGGTGGGGCTGAGTGCTCCTCTCTGCCCAGCCCTAGAATCCGTGACCTTGGGGGGACCCCTACCCTGGCTCCACACGAGCCTGGGATTAGGGCCTGGGCTTTGAGCCTGTCTCAGGTTTCCCTTTACAAACAGCTGTTGCTTCTTGTCATTCTTTTGTCTTCCTGCTCGCTCCAAAATCTTTTGTACCCCTCCACACCCTGCCCCCACTCTCCACTCCAGTCTCTGCTTTCTGATAGACAGTGGGCAGCTGGAAAGGAAAGAGGGGAGAGGGCTGGGCTGGGGCTGGCTCAGTTTAGGTTGGGGTCTTTGGGAAGGTGGGTCTGGCCTCTAGGGAGTGTTTGTAGGGGTACAATTCACTAAAAAGGAGGCGTGGGGGGCATAGCCAGTCTAGATCCAAGGCCGGAGGCCTCAGAGGGCTTGCAAGGAGCAGCCTGGTGAGCTTCCGTGTCAGTCACAAAGATCCAGTTTGAAACCCATCCCCGCCATTTCCCAGCTGTGTGTTCAATGTCAGTCACAGAACCTCTCTGAGTCAGTTTTATCATCAGTCACATGGGGATCGTCACATTTCCATTCCAGGACTATTAAGTCCATCATGGTTTGCACAGGTAAAAGACCCAGCACAGCCCCAGACACATAGTGGGTCCTCATGAAATGGCAGCTTTTACTCTGAGGAACACAGACCTGACTGCGGGTGGTAGGACTGGTTACCTTGCCCGGGGGCTCTTTGCTTTTTTGCATCTTTTGCAGCCTCATTAAGGCCACTCAGTGCAAGGATCGTCCAGGCCAGGGTGGATCAGCGATCCAGCAATCCCGTGGCCTCTTCCGTCCAGGTCGGGACTGCCCTTGGGAACACCATGACCAGGAGGCCAAGTGTTCAAACTGTCCTAGGCTCAGTCCAGGCCTGCAGTCTAGCCTTGAAGCCCGGAGAGGCAGCCGTCCCTGACTGTTGCCCATGGACTTGCCCTCACTGCAGGCCAATATGCGAGGCCCACCAGGAGTCACCCAGGCTCAGTGGTGGTATCAGCCGAGCACATCTGATGGGAACAGAGGCCCCCAGGGGGAGGCTACTTGGCCATTCGAGACCACTGTCAGCCAGATTGTTTTGTGTGTGTCCTGGCTGAGGATCTTAGGGATCCTGGGTGGAACTGCCTGGTGGAGCTGGGCTGACTCTAGGATCCGGGAGCTGGGTTGTGCAGGGGAGGCAGGTTAAATTGAGGCCCTCAGAGATGGGGCTGACCTGGGTTCCTTCAGCAGTCCTAATCACCACTGAGCTGGAGCCAGACTTAGGATACCGGGGGGCTAGAAACTTCTGGAAGGAGAATGGCCAGGGTATTGTGATGTGAAATAATTGGGTAAACTGAGAAACAGCATCCTGGAGTTGCCTGCTGGATACTTTGGTGTCTGGAGCTGGAGCCCTACACTGCTGTCTCTCTGCTGGGCCCCAGCTGGGGACCCAGCATAAGCCCTGCTCCTCTACCCAAAGTCCTCTGCTCTGCTCATGGGCATCTGTGGGGCAGTAGCCGCCAGGCCTGGATCAGCCCAAGGTATGGACAGCCTATGCGATTTACAAGGAGCAGGTGGTAATTGCTCAGTGAGGAGCCAACAGGCTGAGTAATCTCCTGCCCGCTTCCCCAAGGGGAGAAGGGATCCTCTACCTCATTCTTTCTGTCAGAGGCCTCACTTCCTTAAGCAGGCCTCTCTGGCCCATCACCTACCTCTCCACCTCCCCCCCCAACTATAAATGCAGGTGAATGCACACAGCACGCACACCTACACATGTGTTCACATACATGCGTGTGTAGGTGCCCATCTCCTCACATGCCTAAGACACAGAGTCTGAGCTGCTGTCTACAGCCAGTCTGAAGACAGGGCACTGGTGTTCGTGAACTTGCCAGGAGTGCCTCCCTCCCAGCTTCCAGCCTAACTCATCCTTCTTTCCCCCCAGCTGGGTCCCAGTCAGTCACTTAATCAGATGCCTTGCTGCGTGCCCAGTTCTGTGGTGACTACAGAAGGATACATGGCGTCTGACCCACAGGCATTGCCATCAGCTCGGGAAACCACAGGTAACATATTGGAAATCAAGGGAGAACGGTTCAGGGCTACACGGTGTGGCCCAGATCCAGAACAACTTAAGGGCAGAGAAGCTCTTGTTCAGTGTGGGTTGGAACCATCAAAGCTTTCTAGGTGGGGGCCTGAAACTGGGGCTTGAAGGGAGCGTAGGCCTTTGAGAAGCGCTGGGAATGGGGATGTGGCTAAGAATCATAGCATGACCAAAAGCATGGCAGGCAAACGGCATGGTGAAGTCATGAAGACTCAGGCGACATATCCCTGGTCAGACTCTGGGGAGTCTGGAGCTTCAGGTGGGGCCACACTGTAGAAGAGGGGAGACGGCTGTTTGTGTGTGGAATGCCTCCCTGTGCCAGGCACAAAGCCCGGCATTTTATACATGTTATCATACACTTGCTTGCCAATTAAATTGCATCTTATGGTTGAGCAACAGGATTCAGAGATGTCAAGGTGTTTGCTGAAGGTCAAGCAGCAAGTGTGGCACTAGGGATTAAAACCCAAGTTTCTTGCTCTGAGGTGCTTTCTGCTGACGCTGCCATGTTTCCCAGACCAGCAAAATGGACAATACCCTGGAGGCAATGAAAAACGACTAAAGCTCTAAACCAGGGGCAGTCACTGCGACATTATGACAGTAGAATTGGAGGGGCCAAGCGGAGGGAATCATTGGGTGCTTTGAGGGAGAAGAGGCTGGAGACAGGGAGACCCAGAGGAGGGCAGAGTAGCAACCCAGGTCGGGGGGAGGGCAGGGCCAGCAGATGTGAAGAGGAAGGGGCAAGGCTGGAGGGGTTTCTAAGGAAGAAAGAAATGCCTTGCTGAGAGACTGGACATAGGAAACGAGGAAGGAAGGCTCATGACTGCACCATGTCGGCAAGGATGGGGGTAGCAGCAAGGGGGACAAGCTCTTCGGCAGACAGGAGGAAGGACAAAGTGTTTAGTGTGGGGCGTTGGAGGTAACAGTGGGACAGCTGACGGAGGATATTTTGTATCCCTGTAAGAAGTTGGAATGGTGGGACTGGGGGGCAGGACTGGTGCCTGAGACCTACTGCCTTGGTCAGGGCAGGAAAGGGAATGGAAAAAGCCATGAGGTTGGAGACAAGAGAAAAAGCCCCAGGAGATACTCGTGGCGCAAAGACGGGAGAAGGAAGAGAAGCTCACAGAGAAGGGGGAAGGTGACCCGAGAGCCAAGGAGCACGGAAAAGGGCAGTTTCCTAGAAACCAGAAGAAGTGTTTCAAGAGGAGCAGGTGGCCACAGTGTCAGATGCCAGAGAAAGACTGAGTGGCGGGGAGACAGAGAGGAGGAACTTGGGTGACGTTGGAGCAAGGGCCTTCTGTAGAGTCACAGGGCAGAGCCAGGCTGCAGGGAGGTATTAGGAAAAGGATGAGCGGCCAGGCATGGGAGGCAGTGGGTGGCCACCGTGCATTTGAGGAGCTTGGCAGTGAAGTAAAAGAGATTAGACACCAGCTAGAAGGGAAGAGGGTCAAGTAACACGGTTTGTCGTGTTTTTAAGATCGGGCAATCCCGAACTCATGAAGAGGGGGTGATAAGAGATGCCCTGATTTTGTCCCCCATTCCCTTACTGCATTTTCTGGTTCTGCTTTCCTATTCCTGCCTCTCTCTCTGGAAGCCTGAGCGGTGGTTTGGGAATACCTGGAGAGTTGGGGTACCCACCACCGTAAGGCAGGCTTGCAAGCGAAAGGCTCAGCCAACTCCTCCTCATGTCCAGATACACTTCCTGGGAGCTCAGAGTAGAGCTTGGGGAAGCCACGCAGTCCTCCTCTGGCCCTCACCAACTCGCCTGAGAAAGGTCTTGGCTGCCGGTGGTCCAGGGTATGAGGACAAAGTAGGGCCAGAGGGCGGGGAGTCACCCTAGAGAGTGATCCAGAGTAGTGCCCGTGACTGGGCTTCTTCTGCTTGCTAATGCCTCAGTACTTTTATTTTACCTGGAAAGATGATGTTGCTGCTTTGACCGCGCAGGTGCCTCCACCTGCCCCAGCCCATAACCCAGCCAGGGGATGGCTGCTGGTCTCTTGCAGCAGGATGTAGGGTGGAAGGCTGACCCTTCTGTGCAGCATTCCTGCTGCGGGCTGTGTGAGCCTGGGTTTACTTCCAGCCCTTTGCTGCACATGCCCCAAAGTCCACACAACCATTAGAAACTGATTAAGAACACAAAGAGATACACACATTACGCGGTCCTTCCAGCCCTGGGGAGCAGGTGGTAAGTGACTTCCCTGGGTCTGGTGTGGAACGAAGGAGGAGCCCGGGGAGCTGGTTGCTGTATTCTCCCAATGGAGTTTTTCAGCGGCAGTGGGTAGCCTGACTGCCTGATCACCTTGGAACCACGGACCAGACTAAAGCCTGAGAGCTGGTCAGGTTCTTCCACCCTGAAAACACCAGAGCTGGGATCTTAGCTTCCCCACCGGCAGCAGGGAACGAAGGGCTTTTATCAAAGGGCTTTGGATTTACTAAATCAAAATAGCCTGAACCATTCTGAGCAGGAAAGGAGGCGGGGACGGGAGTAAGATGGTGAGCTAGTTGGTTTGTTGGGAGTGGGAAAGAGCCAGAAAAGGGTCCTTTGGGAGCCTGAGTGAGAGGGGCAGGCCAGGAGGTCCTGTGGAGGAGTGGGAGGAGGGGCTGGTAGAGCTGAGGTTCAGCTGTGGAGTGAATAGGCCAAGAATGCAGAGAGTGGCAGAGCTATGTGACTGTGTGTCGTGGGGGGAGGTGACCTTGCCCCAAGGTCAGAGTCTCAATCAGGGCAGGGGGCACAGTGTCCAGCCTGGCCTCTCCGTGCCTGGGCCCCCTGTCTCTAAGATTACAGCGTGGCTGCCAAGAGCAGCTCCATGGGGGTGGTGTGAAACAAAGCAAAAGGCCCTTTTGTGGTACTGGGTTCCTAAGAATAGCTGTGGCTGGGCTCAAGGAGGTGTCTCCTATGGCCTGCATGCCCTGAGTCTTGTTCTCAGAGGTGTCCCAATGCTTGGTGCCTGGTGGTGGTGATTTCTAGTTGTTAGGAGAGTAGAGGCTGTCAGCCCACCCCAATCTCTGTTACCTGTGCCTGTCCAGCTGAGCTTTGAGGGAGGGCATAGCAAGGGCACAGAGGCAGGAGAAGGAGAAACTGGTTCACATGTGTCAGGAAACGGGTGACAAAGGCCACCAGCTTAGAAAACAAGTCTGGTGCCTGAAGCTGAAGACAGTGGGGAGCCTGGGAGGAGGAGAGGAGGTGGGGACCCCAGAAGGGACACAGAAGTGGGCAAGAAGAATCGGCGTGAAGGACTTGTGGGAGTGGTGGAAGGAAGCAGATCAAGGCAGAGAAGTAGGGAACATAGGTGCAGGAGACAGAAAAGGGATGAGGACTGAGGATGGGCTGGAGAGGACGGGGGCTGGACGGATAGGGTGGGGAAGGAATGGATGGGGGTTAACAGAGAAGAGCAGATGGAAAGAGGAGAGAAAGAAGTGATGAAAGACAGTGAGCACTCCTTCGGAGACACAGGGCCGAGGAGGGGGTGGTGCCGCTCTTGGAAGAGCTTGGAAAAAAGGCTCTCAGAGGCCATTCCTGTGAGATAACAATGCAGTTCAAATCCCTCCCTAATCTCCCCTCCTATTATTAGCCCTGTGTCCTCTCAGAGAAGAGGCCACAGGTCCCTGGGCTCTGTCCTTTCCCCCATGCCCTTGGCTAGAATTAGACAGCCGTGCCTGCGTAGTCATCTGCTAACAATGGTCCTTCTGGCTCCTGGCAATGTCACTGCAGAAGAGCATGGAGAGGTGGTGGGAAAGGGATGGGAAGGTCACTGCACACTCTCTGTGGACCAGGCAGCTGAAAGGGGCAAAGAGCCAGGTCAGAGGCCTCCTTGTCCTCCAAGAGTTTTCAGATCGATGAACACGCGCGGCCAACGTGATCACAGGTCCAGAGTGACAACAGTTAACGTATGCAAAACCACTGAAAAATTGAGGGCGTAAATACAGGAACGCAGATGTGCTGTCACTGAACGCAGGGCAGAGGGCAATGAGGGGAGGCTTCTCTGGAAGGTAAGCTCCAGGTGGGTCTTGAACAAAGGGTTGGATTTTGAGCAACCACGCCCATAGCCACTGGCCAATGCTGTGGGCATTCTGAAGGAAAAAGGAAGACCAAGTCTTCTAGGTTTACCTTTCTGGCCCAGCCTCTAGCGAACAAGCTTTCACAGCTTAAATAAGGAGTAGTGGCCTCCTGGGGTTTTTAAGCAGACTGGTATGTGTTGCTATTTACTTGAACCTGCTGTTTCTTTCTTGCTCAATATGTTCCTTTTACGTGTTTCCCTCCCCTCCCCTTCCCTGCCTCTTGCCCCTAGTCTCCCTAGATGTTATTCATTGTTTAATATTTTATTTTTTTTAAAGATTTTATTTATTTATTTGACAGAGAGAGACACAGCGAGAGAGGGAACACAAGCAGGGCGAGTGGGAGAGGGAGAAGCAGGCTCCCCGCAGAGCAGGGAGCCCAGATGCGGACCTCGATCCCAGGACCCCGGGATCATGACCTGAGCCGAAGGCAGTCGCTTAACCAACTGAGCCACCCAGGCGCCCTCATTGTTTAATATTTTAAATGGCCAAAAATTATTATGTATATTTTTATCTTGAGCCCTTTCAACTCTGACAAATTGAAATAAAATAAATACATGATGAATAATACACCAAAGAAGGTGGACAGCTGCTGTTCTCTGTTCCTCTGAAGGCTCCAATTGCTCCTGCAGGATAAAGGACATAGATGAGATTCCCTGGATCTTATTCAGGGTGAGGGTGGAGGGAGCTCCTCTTCCTTCCTTTTCTCTCTCTCTCTTTCCCTTTTTCCCTTCTTTCTCTCTCTCTCTATTTTTTTTTGCCTTTCTGTATATTCTTCTCTCTTTCAAGTCTCTTTCTTCCTTCTCTCCTTTGTCCCCAGTTATAAAAGTAATGCTCGTGACTTTGAACATTCAAACAATGAATCTTCTATAAGGCAAAAGAAGCTAAGCCCCTTCCACCATTCACAGTCCCATTCCACAAAGGTGACCACGGTTAGTAGTTGGAGGGTATCCATCCGGACCCTTTTATGTGTATGGATAAAATATACATTGAGATTTTTTTTTTTAACTGGGATATACAAAAATTAAATGTTTGGAGTTTTTGGAGGCTTCTCAAGCCATGAATGATTCCAGGGTCTCTCCTCAAGTAACTTGCATTTGCATGATTACCAGAGTCTCCAGAGGCTAACCTATAATTAGCTCTCAAAAATGAACCAAAATGAATTTTAAAATGACTCAAGGAGGCTGATAAATGATATCTAAGAGGATGCCAACACACACCCGCTTTCTGCCTTGGCTCTTCTTTGCCCCTTGAACATCATCCTCTTAGGAGAGGGGGGCACTTGGACAGAGAGACTCTGCTTGGGGGCAGAAGTGATAGTAGGTACATGGTGGCTTCTCAGGTCATGGGAAATTATGCTAGTATGTAGCAGAAGCTATTATCTGTATCTGTGTACAAGACTTTATTTTCACGACACTGACATTGGCGTGATAATGTCTCATCATTTCTTTGGCAAAGCCAATCCTGAAATGTCTCATTTTTCACACTCAAAATTTTATCTGGTCATTTTTCTTTTTCGGGCTCTGTAACTTATCCTTTAGCTCACATTTGTACCTGTCCTTTGTTGTGGAACTTCTGAGCCGGCCTTTAGCCAAAAGTCAATCAGAAGTTCTGTCCAAGAGCCTAATATAGTTGATGACTCTGATCAAGCCCTTGAGCCGACAGCTGGGGTAGCATGGATGGCGGCTTTCCTGATGCAAAAGCATAAGCCCAGAAGCATCTGAAATACCCTGCTCTCTACTCTCACCCTGCTCTGTGCTGCTCCCATGGGCCCCCCACACCCTACTGCGGCCGCCAAACTGAGTCATTACTAGGGCCTCTGCTTTCTGACTTCCCAGGGACCTACCTTATGCCCTGGCCAATCAAAGGGAAGAAAAATGAATGGAAAAAAAGAAGAAAGAGAAAAAAAAGACAGTTTTTATGGGTCCTGACAGAGCAAGGTCGATAGGATAAGGGCCTGAAATATGGAACCATCCTGTTGTGCCAACAGGGAGCGTGCACATGGAGGACTGAGGTGGGAGGAAGTCTTGAAATCAAGACAAAGGAGGGTGGGAAATGAGAGTGCAGGGAATGGGGTCTATAGCCCCCAAGGATATGGGTGAGCCTTAGGAAGGCCTAGCCTCCCTGGGGAGTGCCAAGGATCCTGGGGAGGAAGGTATGAAGGGTAACCTGGCTCACAGTCCTGTGTCCATTTTCTCCTCTGCTATACCTTGTCATACCTGCAGGGTCAGTCCTGTCCCTGATCAGCCCCAACGCAGGAGGCATAGAATGAGCTCTGGCCAGACTTGGGAGTCTCAGCATCCAGTTGTCTTTGCCCCTGTGCAGTAGTTCCAGAAACTTAGCTTCTATCTTGTTCCTAAGACTTGGGCTCCACACGGTGCCCCAGTCTGGTAACTGAGCCCTGGTCGTGTTCCCTCTGCCAGAGGCCCTGTTTTGGTGACCCTCTTAGTTTTGCTGACTCCCATCTACTCAGGGATTAGATTTTTCCCTTAAGCCCCAGACTGGAAGCTGGGGGCCCTGTCTCCTGCTAATAAAGGGAGACAGCTTATCTTAATATCTAAGAGCATAATTTTGTAACCAAATAGACCTGTGTTCAAAAGCCCTGGCTCTACTGGGACCAGCTGTGTGACTTGGGTGAGTTACTTAACCACTCTGAGAAAAAAACACAAAAACAAGTATCATGCAAAATCTTGTGACTCAAAGTGTGATCCATGGACTGATGCATCTGCATCAGTGGGAGTTTGTTGGAACTGTAGAATCTCAGACCCAACCCAGGCCTATTGAAACAATCTGCATTTTAACAAGACACCCCCCCTCCGTGATTTAATGCCCATTATTGTTTGACAAGCACTAATCTAGAGGAAAGAGCACAGACTTTGGAACCAGGAAGACCTTGCTTTGAATCTCAGCATTAAACCTCAGCTTTACCGTAAAATGTGGATGGTAATATCTACCCCATATACTTGCCTTAAGGATCATGTTTATGGAGTTATTTTAAAAATTGGTTACAGCCATCATGGAAAATAGCATGGAGGTTCCTAAAAAAATTAAAACTAGAGCTATCACATGACCCAGCAATCCCACTTTTGAGTATATATCCAAAGAGGATGAAATCACCATCTCAAAGAAATATCTGCACCCCCATGTTCATTGCAGCATTATTTACAAGTGTCAATCCATGGAAACAACCTAAGTGTCCGTCAATGGATGAATGGGTAAAGAAAATCTGATTCCACACACAAGGAATATTATTCAGTCTTTATAAAGAAGGAAATCTTGTTATTGTGACAACATGGATGGAACTGGTAAAATAAGTGAAATAAGTCTCAAAAAGTGAAATAAGTCACAAAGTCACAAAAACTAAGTGAAATAAGTCACGAAAAGACAAATACTGCATGATTTCACTTGTATGTGGAATCTAAAAGGTCTAATTCTTAGAAACAGAGTAGAGTGGTGCTTATCAACAGCTGGGGGGGTGGGGGAAATGTTGTTCAAAGGGTACAAAATATCAGCTATGCATGATGTATAAGTTCTGGTGTTCTGATATATATCACAGTGCCTATAGTGAACAGTACTGTATTAAGTACTTGAAATTTGTTAAGAGAGTACATCTTTATTGTTCTCACCACCCCCCACCAAAAAGAAAAAGGTAACTATATGAGGTGATAGATTTATTAATTAGCTTGATTGTGGTAATCATTTCACAATGTATACATCTATCAATACATCACATAGTACATCTTAAATACATACAATTTTTATTTGTCAACTACACCTCAAGAAAGCGAAGGAAAAAAAAGAAGTTATAGGCACAGCTCCCAACAAACAGCAAATGCTACGTGAGTGGTTATCTGTTCTTATCACGAGTCGCTTGACTTTCCAAACCTGTTCTAGGGCCCTCTTGTTAGAACATTTTCCTGACTCTGTTTCCCAGATGAACTCCTTTTATCAGCTGCTGGGCCGGTCTGGACTTCCTTCCAGCATCCACAATGACAACATTCTCCAGGATCTACCCCATCTCAGTGGACCCTATCCAGTAATTCTCAGCTCCTTATAATCTATCTACCTGTTCAGCTGGGCTCCTTTTCATACCTGCATAATTGCAAGAGCACCTTGACTAGTCTTCGAGCTGCTCATTTCACCAAATGGTTGGCAGACTCAATTTTCTAAAGAAGTATGCATTTCTTACATATCTGTCATTTGTAGAAACTTCCAGGGCTCCATGTTTTCTCTGAGACAAAGCCTAGGCTCCTCTGGTTGACATTTGAAAACAATTCATAAACTGGTCACAGCTTGTGCCTTCTTATCCCTTCACAGCCTCCCACCTCCGTTGGACAGGCCTACCAACAGCTCCCTCACCCCAAGCTGGGCTTTCCTACCTTCCTGACTTGGTTGAGACTCTTCCTGTCTGCCCTTCTAGGCACAGCTCATGCCCTCCTCACTCCTACCAGTCATCACATGGTGCAGACTGCAGTATGAACTACCAGGACAGATAAAGCCCCTGAAGGGGTGAAGATTTGTATCTTCTGTGCCGTTGCAAAATTCAGCTTTATGCATCACAGTTAACATATCAACAGGTCCCTCCAGGCCCCCTCCCCCCACCCTACCCTATCCATGATGCGGTGTTGTGAGATGCAGTTGGTCACCCCGTGACCCATCCTGTGCCCACACTTAGCCATGTTTGGGACTCCATGTCTTTAATGGTTTGTTGGTTGCCATTACAACTTTGTTGAGTAGCGTTTTTTTAGCTCTTGCAGTTAAGTATCCCTCTATTTACGGTTGGTGTTAGTGTGAATTCAGTTGGTCTCTAAATATTAATTGCAGAAAAGATACATGCTTTTGTGAAGTGAATTAAACGAGCTTTCTGTATTTACAAAAAAAAAAAGTCTCTTCTGTAAAAGTACCTTCCGATTCAACAGGGCTGCTTCTGAAACATGAAAACAAAACTTTGTTGAAACTCTGTGAGTACAAAAATGACACCCAAGGTTTCCTACCGAATCACATTAACTATTCTTATTTCTCTACTTCTTTCCAAGTAGAAGCTTGTGGAGGTCAACCTACTTTACTCAGTCTACTGATTCAAATGTTAATCTCACCTGGAAATACCCTCACAGACATAGCCAGAAATAATATTTAACCAAATATCTGGGCACCTAGTGACTCAGTCAGGTTTACATATAAAATTAATCATCATAGTATACATAAAAGTACTCATAATTATTGACTCAGGAATCTATCTCTCGGCATCTGTTCTGACAAAATCATTCAAAAAGAAAAAGATGTAAATATTTTTTTTTTTTTTTTTTTTTAAAGATTTTATTTATTTATTTGAGACAGAGAGAATGAGAGAGACAGAGAGCACATGAGAGGGGGGAGGGTCCGAGGGAGAAGCAGGCTCCCTGCCGAGCAGGGAGTCCGATGCGGGACTCGATCCAGGGACTCCAGGATCATGACCTGAGCCGAAGGCAGTCGCCCAACCAACTGAGCCACCCAGGCGCCCCAAGATGTAAATATTTATACGTGTGTGTGTGTGTGAGAGAGAGAGAGAGAGATTCTTCTTTATAGCTGCTGTGTGTACATACAATATGTACATAAACTTATGCTCTATCAATAAGTATTCCATATTTCTACCATCTTAGATTTTGTCATTTTATGACTGCAGATATTCCACTAATATCTGGAAAATGGGGACAATAATATTGTTGCCAATCTTATGGGTTTGCTGTGAGGATTAAATAAATTCAGTGATAATTCAAACTTGGCCATGCTGCAGAATCACATGGAAGGCTTGTTGAAACACAGTTTCTTAGGGAGTTGCCTCAGAGATTCCAATTCCATAGATTAGGTGGGGTGCCCAAATTTGCATACCTGATGTTACTGGTTTGAGGATAACACTTGGAAAACCACTGAATTAATACATATAAATGTTCAGAATTGTGCTTGGCTTATAAAGGAAGCTATATCAATACATGAAGCTCTGGGGCTATTTTTTGCTATTTGAGTTAGAATATGAAAATTTACTTGTTGGATATTTAGATTGTTTATATTTTTTGTAACATCTTTATTGAGATATAATTCATATATTACAAGATTCACCCTTTAATAGTGTATAATTCAGTAGTTTTTAATGTATTTGGAGTTGTATAACCATCACCTTTAATTTTAGAACATTTCATCACCCCAAAAAGAAACCCCGTACCTATTTACAGTCATTCTCCAACCCCCTCTGTAGTTTTTCAAACCTAGAATGTCTGCAAACAAATATATATGTATACATATATACATGTAAATACATATAAATATTTACACCTTTTTCTTTTTGAATGATTTTGTCAGAACAGATGCCAAGAGGTAGATTCCTGAGTCAATAATTATGAGTACTTTTATGTATACTATGATGATTAATTTTATATGTAAACCTGACTGAGTCACTAGGTGCCCAGATATTTGGTTAAATATTATTTCTGGCTATGTCTGTGAGGGTATTGCCAGGTGAGATTAACATTTGAATCAGTAGACTGAGTAAAGTAGGTTGACCTCCCCAGTGTGGATGGATAGCCCTCATCCAAAATGCTGAGTCCCAGAACAGGGCAAAAATGTGGAGGAAGGGATGTTGGTCTTCTGTCCCCAGACTAGAACTTAAACCATTGGCGCTCCTTGGTTTTCAGGTCTTTAGACTAAGGCTGCTACTGCACCACAAGCATTCCTGAGTTTCCAGCTTACAAACAACAGACTGTGGGACTTCTTAGCTTCCATAATTGTGTGAGCCAATTCCTTATAACATCTCCTATTGGTTTAGTTTCTAGAGATCCCCAACTAATACATATAGCTACTCTTTGAATATATTAGTTCACAAATATTCTCTTTCCTCCCTGCTATTGCTTTTTATTTTTAGCACGTTGTTCATTTCTTATACTGTTCCAGTTTTCTTAAGTTTGTGTCACGGACTGTGAGGTTTTTGGGGTCAGAGACTGTAATATTTTCATCTTTGTGTCCCCAGAGCTGTCCAGTGCAGTAGCTACTAGCCAAATGTGGCTATTAAGGACTGGAAATGTGTTTAGAACAACTGAGAAATTGAATTTTAATTTAATTAAAATTTAAAACTAAACTAGATCAATTGACTTTCAACAAAAATTCCAAAGCAATTGGAGGAAAATGCCTTTTCAACAAATGATGCTGAATATCTACATGCAAAAAGATAAATTTAGATCCTTACCTCACACCATACACAAAAATAATTTAAAATGGGCCATAGACCTAAATTTTTTTTAACTTATTTATTTGTCAGAGGGAAAGAGAGCACAAGCAGGGGGAGCCGCAGGCAGAGGGAGAAGCAGGCTCCCTGCTGAGCAAGGAGCCTGATGCGGAACTCGATCCCAGGACCCTGGGATCATGACCTGAGCCAAAGGCAGACGCTTAACTGACTGAGCCACCCAGGCGTCCCATCCATAGACCTAAATTTAAGATCCAAAACTATAAAACTTTTAGAAGAAAACATAGGGAAAGTTTTTGGTTAGGCATAAAGTCTTACATATGATCCCAAAAGCACAATCCATAAAAGAAAAATTGATAGTGGCGCCTGGGTGGCTCAGTTAGTTGGGCGGCTGCCTTCGGCTCAGGTCATGATCCTGGAGTCCCTGGATCGAGTTCCGCATCGGGCTCCCTGCTTGGCGGGGAGTCTGCTTCTCCCTCTGACCCTCCCCCCTCTCATGTGCTCTCTCTCTCTCTCTCTCATTCTGTCTCAAATAAATAAATAAAATCTTAAAAAAAAAAAGAAAAATTGATAAATTGGACTTCATAAAAATTAAAAACTTTTGTACCTAAAAGACACCATTAAGAAAATTAAAATTTAAGCCTCGGACTTGGAGAAAATACTTGCAAATCATATTTCTTTCTTTTTTTTTTTAAAGATTTTATTTATTTGACAGAGAGAAACACAGCAAAAGAGGGAACACAAGCAGGGGGAGTGGTAGAGGAAGAAGCAGGCTTCCCTGCGAGCAGAGAGCCCAATGCGGGGCTCGATCCCAGGACCCCGGGATCATGACCTGAGCTGAAGGCAGATGCCCAACGACTGAGCCACCCAGGCACCCCACAAATCATATTTCTGATAAAGGACTTGTGTCAAGAATATATAAAGAACCTTTACAACTCAATAAGAAGACAACTGAATTTTAAGATGGTCAAAAGATTTAAATAGGCATTTCAACAAAGATATACAAATGGCTAATAAATAAGCACATGAAAAGATGTCAAATTAGGGCGCCTGGGTGGCTCAGTTGGTTAAGCGACTGCCTTTGGCTCAGGTCATGATCCTGGAGTCCTGGAATCGAGTCCCACATCAGGCTCCCTGCTCAGCAGGGAGTCTGCTTCTCCCTCTGACCCTCCTCCCTCTCATGCTCTCTGTCTCTCATTGTCTCTCTCGCAAATAAATAAAATCTTAAAAAAAAAAAGAAAAGATGTCAAATTAAATTCAAATTAAAACCTCAATGAGATACCACTTCACACCCACACTTCACACCCATCAAAATGGCTATCCTAAAAAAGACAGAGACAATAAGAAATGTTGGTAAGCATGTGGAGAAACCAGAACCCTCAAACATTGCTGGCGGGAATGTAAAACAGCATTGCTACTTTGGAAAATTGTTTGAAGGTTTCTTAAAAAGTTAAACATACATGTATCAAATACTTGGCCATCTACTTCTATTTACCCAATGGAAAAGAAAGCATATATCCACACAAACACTTGCATGAATATGTTCATAGCAGCATTATTCATAATAGCCAAAAAGTAGAAACAACTCCAGACCCCTCTAGCCTTCCTGTCTCACATAAGGGTGGGGGGGAATATCCCCAAAACCTGAGAAACACTCTTGAAGGTCACAGCCCAGGGGCATAGGCTTAAGACTTAATCATAGGATGATAGAATGCTTCCCCTTTCACCTTATCACCACATCAATAGGGCTCCTGTATAATGAGTGTGGATTATAGCTGAAAGAACTGAAAGGTTTGAATTCTGTTTAAGAAGGAGTTTCTAGGGAAACCAAAGACAATGGAGAAGACAAAACCAAGAACATTAGAGGAAATTGAAATCTCTGACACTTATAGCTACAGCAAACAGTAAACACAGCCTAACTCCTGGCCAGATAAGCATAAAACCTCACATGAAAGACCTATCCACCTAAGTTCCTATTATCCAACACATCATATCTGTTTTCAATAAAAAAATTACAAGTCATGGGGTGCCTGGGTAGCTCAGATGGTTAAGCAATTGCCTTCAGCTCAGGTCATGATCCTAGGGTCCTGGGATCGAGCCCCAGGTTGGGCTCCCTGCTCAGTGGGGAGCCTGCTTCTCCCTGTGCCTGCTTCTCCCCCTGCTTGTGCTCTCTCAAATGAATAAATAAAATCTTTTTAAAAAATTACAAGTCATGCTAAAAGGCAAACAAACAAATGACACCCCAAATCTGAGGAGACAAGGCAACATGAGAACCAGATTCATAAATGGCAGGGATTTTGCAATTACCAATCTCCGAATGTCCTCAGGATTTTGTTTTAATCATGCATGGTAAGATGACAGAGTAAACTCCCACAATCCCCAAGAGGAGGGGACATGCTATGAGACACAGGGCCACACAGGGGAGCACCAGGGCCAGTCAGGAGGCAAAAGGACAGGAGAAAGCATGGGCACAATCCTTTATTGTGTCTTCTGCAGGAAAGGCAAGACAGGGCAGGGCAAACATCTTAGGATTGGCTAGTTTGAATGATTTGTAGTGAACTTTTGGCTATAGTGGAGGTCTCCAATTGTCTGGTACCTGTCCTGGGGTCACTTAGAGCAGGAAAAATATTGGCTTGATGTGTTAGAGTTAGATAAAGGAGATGGTTGGACACACAGGCTTTGGATTGGGTGGTTTGCATAAGAAAGGTGGGCTCACCCATGAGTTGTTTGTTACCTCTAGAATTTAGCTATCTCAGGGAGGGGCAGTCTTCCCAGGATTAGCAAGGCCCCTAAGATGTCAAATCATCGTAATATACAGAAAATAAAAAACATGATTAATGTATTATTGGACTGGGAGTTTAAAATAACTATAATTAATATGCTGAGGACTCTCATGAAAAAAGTGGATAACACGCAAGAACAGATGGATAATGTAGAGATGGAAACTCTAGAAAAAAATCAAAAGGAAATGTTAGAAGTCAGGGGTGCCTGGGCGACTCAGATAGTTAAGCATCTGCCTTCGGCTCAGGTCATGATCTCCAGGTCCTGGGATTGAGCCCCATGTTGGGCTCCCAGCTCAGCTGGGAGTCTGCGTCTTCCTCTCCCTCTGCCTCTCCCCCTGCTTGTGCTCTCTCAGTCTCTCTCTCTCAAATGAATAAATAAAATCTTAAAAAAAAAAAAAAAGAAATGTAGGGGTGCCTGGGTGGCTCAGTCGTTAAGCGTCTGCCTTTGGCTCAAGTCATGATCCCAGGGTCCTGGGATCAAGCCCCGCATCAGGCTCCCTGCTCAGTGGGAAGCCTGCTTCTCCCTCTCCCACTCCCCCTGCTTGTGTTCCCTCTCTCACTGTGTCTCTGTCTGTCAAATAAATAAATAAAATCTAAAAAAAAAAAAAAAGAAATGTTATAAGTCAAAAACACTAACAAAAATGGAGAATACCTTGTACGGTCTTATCAGTAGACTAAACAAAGGCTGACAAAAGAAATCAGTGAGCTTGCAGAAATGTCAATAGAAGCTTCTTAAACTAAAATACAAAGAGAAAAAGGAATGAAAAGAAATGGAACTGGGACACCTGGGCCCTCAGTCAGTTAAGCGTCTGCCTTAGGCTCAGGTCATGATCCCAGAGTCCTGGGGTCAAGCCCTGAATTGGGCTCCTTGCTCAGTGGGGAGCCTGGTTCTCCCTCTGCCTGCCACTCCCCCTGCTTGTGCTCTCTTTCTCTGACAAATAAATAAATAAAATCTTAAAAAAGAAAGAAAGAAATGGAACAGAATATCCAAGAACTGTGGGACAATTTCAGAAGTTGTAACACATGCATAATGGGAATGCCAGAAGTACAAGAAAGAGATGAAGGAGAATAAATACTTGACATAATAATGGCTGAGAATTTCTCAAAATTAATGACAGAAACCAAACCAAGCCTGAAACTTAGAAAGATTAGAAAACACTGAGCAGGATAAATACCAAAACAAAACAAAAACCAAACCAAAACAACAACAAAAACAAACCCCTATACTTAGGCATATCATATTCAAACTGCAAAAACCAAAGACAGAAAAATCCTGAAAGAAGTCAGAGCAAAACAAAAACAAAAACAAAAAAAACAAAAAACTTATATCTAGAGGAATGGATAGGAATTACAGTGCATCAAATGTTATTAATGACTGACAGTGTATGGAATTGCTGACAGAAAAAGAAAACAATAAATTTAATGATCTCTTGTTCTTTGCCAATACTTGTTGGTTGAGTCCTGGAAGAGTTTTACAAGGATTTACTGCACTGTTAACTCCAAGATTTTCTTATAAAAAAGAATGACTGGCAAGTACTTAATCATCAAAAGCAAAACAAAGCAGCATAATTTGTTTCCTCACTGACATCATAATGCATATGAACAGATTAATTTCAAGTTTCAAGGAAAGGCAAATCTTATTTGTTACCTAACAAGACAAGTATGAGAATTTATGTTGAAATGGCAACTTTTCAGGATGCCTGGGTGGCTCAGTCGTTAAGCGTCTGCCTTGGGCTCAGGGCATGATCCCAGAGTTCTGGGATGGAGTCCCAAGTGGGGCTCCTTGCTCAGCAGGGAGTCTGCTTCTCCCTCTGCTTGCCGCTCCCCTTGCTTGTGCTCTCTCTCTTTGACAAATAAATAAAATCTAAAAAAAAAAAGAAAGAAAAAAGGAAAAAAAAGTAATGGCTACATTTCATAATACAAATCCTGACAAACAGTACAAAAATTATTGATTAATAGAATGAATAGGTTGTCAAGGCACTCTGAGATTCCATGGTGGGCCTGAAGCAGCAAACCAAAGTTAAGAGGCATGGGGACTGGATACAACCCCTACCTATTCTTCCTGAGTCCAGCAAAAGATTTAGAAACCAGTATCTTCCCATCCTGGCTGAGATATGGGGGTTATTCCTTCCTTAATTCCAGAAGACGGTTCCAAGTCAGGAGATCTGATTTCTAGTGTGAGGTCAGCTTGCCCTTGCGGGACAAATTCAAGACCATTATTAACCTCCGCAGTGCTTATTTCCTAAGGCAGGTGACAGAAGCAATTAATACCGACCCAATTCACTTTATCAGCCTGGGAGAAGCAGGAGTGAGTTGACATAGTCTTAAGTATCGAGAAAAGATGAGGCAGGGCATAATGAAACACAAGCTGGATTTGGACCAAGTTCTGCTGCGGACCCGTGTGACAGGAGGCATGTCACATAAATCTTAACTGGCTTCTTCATTTGTAAAACGTGCTTTCACGTCCCCAAACGGGTAGGGATGAGGAGTGTTGGTAGTGGCATATGGTGGGTCTTTGCACAGGGTCCCCTCTGCACACGACGCGGAGGTGAGGGCGAGTGTTCTGGGTGTTCGTTTCTAAACCCTGGCTCTGGGCTTCTCTGGCCAAACTCTCTTATTTACACATAAAAAAAGCTCAGAGACCGAGTGACTTCTCCAGGGTCACACAAGACTACTGTCACAAAGTCGATCCAAGGGCCTTGCGGTCTGTGAGGAATTTCGCGCGGTCTGTGAGGAATCTCGCGCTGCCCGCATTGGAGCAGCAGCCAGCTATGGCTGATCCGCAACACAGCCACCTCAGAGAGAAGCCGAGGACTGCCACCTATCGGTCAGTTGTGGCCACGCAAGGGCAGGCTAGTAAAAAAGACTGGGTACTGCGGTATCCGGGAAGCCACTACGTTCTCAGTTTGCTCTGCAAACTTCTTTTTGCCATTGGGCCTTTCTAACTGTCGATCAATCACTTGGCTCGTTTTTTATTGGTTTAGCTCTAAACATTCTATACAATCCACTAATCAAGCGCTCCTTTCCACGAGCATTTTTACGTCATTAGATCTCCCCCTAAATCTGACGAAGTTAGTCAGTTCTTCCATTCTATTGGCTGGACGTGGCTCCTCCTTCCGCACATCCTGTTCGGGGCGGAAGTGAGAGATCACTATTCCTATTGGCTTAGATTTGCCAGCGGCTGTTGTCTATCAAGTCTATTGCACAGCCTTAGCTCAGAAAGTACCGCTCCGGAAGAGGTGGGCTTTGTGAAGATGGCGGCGCCGGGGTGTCCCGTGAGTTAGCTTCCTTGCGTAGCTATTGTGGGATTTTCCTATACCCTCAGCGGCTTAGGGCAAATTATTGGCGCGAGGGAAGGGGGTGATGAAAGGAAGCAACCTTCCTGGCACAGCGGGGTGAGAGCAGTAGTAGGGCGACGGGCCTGAAGCTACCGCTCCTCCTAGAAACCTGGAGGACGGGCCGGCTGTGAAGCGAGGCTGCATGTGTACTAGAGTGGGAAAGTCGTCAGTCTGGGGTGTCTGAAGGAGAGAGGAGAGTTTTCCACCCCCCACGTCTTCTCATAATCCCGAGGAAAGAAGGGCTTTTCTTTATTCTCCCTCTCACAGGAGATGCTGGAGTCGGACCTGCCAAGTGCCGTCACACTTTTGAAAAACCTTCAGGAGCAGGTGAGTCATGTTACCCCTTTGGGACGGATTAGTGACGGATTGGCTTTGATTTTGTGTGCTTCACCTCCGAACTTTGGTCTTTTGAAGGCATGTATTGAATGGTACCAAATACTGTGAGAGCCAAGTGACTTAATGAAAACTTTTTCAGGCTAGAATTCAAAGTAACTGATTTCGCATTCAAAGCAATACAGAAAAC
Organism: Neomonachus schauinslandi; assembly: GCF_002201575.2. Taxonomy (NCBI): domain Eukaryota; kingdom Metazoa; phylum Chordata; class Mammalia; order Carnivora; family Phocidae; genus Neomonachus; species Neomonachus schauinslandi. Next base: position 71,040,118 of record NC_058411.1, on the reverse strand, counting down.
TCCAAAAAGAAGTCATCTGAATGAATTTCCTTTATTTTTATAGCTATGGAAACCAATGCTGGGAAAAGTGGTGATTTACCCTTTGGGTACCAGGTGTACTGGTTGAAAGTTCAACCAGTACAGATAAAGGTACAGCACCACCCCACCACCACCACCACTGGCCCAGTTCCTATACCTTCCCCCATGGTTTGGTAAGATGGTTTCTGTAGCTTTAAGAAGAGGGAAAGTTTTTTGTACTTGATGAAGTATCAAAAACCATCTCTCCTATACTTTCCCAGAACTGAAAAGAAGGTAGTACTGCATTTTAGGCAATGTTTCTGATGATTTTTAGGTGTCATTGTTTAGTTTTTGCCCTTCATAGGTCACAGAGATGACTGGGTGTATTCTCGTCAGCTGTTCTATTTGGACTAATTTCAGGTGATGGCTGTAACTGCACAAATACAAGCTCTGACAAAAAAAGTTCAAGCTAGAGCCTATCCTACAGAGAAGGTAAGACATATTTGAAGAGTTAGCATCCCCTGACTTGTTCTCAGCAGTTCTTTCCTCATAGGTTTATTGAGTGTCTTGTATGTCCTAAGTGTTAGAGCTTCAAAGATGAGTAAGATTCAGTTTCTGTGCTGAAGTCTAGTGGAGAAGACAGATCAAAGCAATAGGTATAAGCAGTAGCAGTCACTTCACAGAGTCATCATGAGTGCTATGCAAGCCCAGGAGAGAGATTAAATAACTGCCAGAGAGCAGAGGAAGTCAGGGAAGTCTTCTCAGAGGAGAAGGATTATGAGGAATAAATAAGAGTCCAGGGGACAGAAAGAAACAGCATGTACAAAGGCACAGAGACCTGAAAGCATGGTGATATGCTGGGAAAGGAGGTCATTTAGTGTGGTTGGGTGTACAGTGTGTTGGGGGGTGGGATGGGGAGTAGGAAATAAGACTAGAAGAGTAGTCACTCTGAAGAGTCTTGTCGGCCAACTGAGGAGTTACTACCGTATTTCATCTAATCTAAGATGCTGTTAATTGGGGACATACTACTTATTTTGTATACTAAAAAAAAAAATGCTGCCCATTAATCTATGATATAACATTAAGATTCCATTGATTAAAAGATACATCCTGACTTCAGAGATGTTAAAATATGAAAACGGTGTGCATATTAAAAGTAAATATGGTAGGGTGCCTGGGTAGCTCAGTTGGTTAAGTGTCTGCCTTTGGCTCAGGTCATGATCCTGGGGACCTGGGATCAAGTCCTGTATCAGGCTCCCTGCTCAGCAGGGAGTCTGCTTCTCCTTCTCCCTCTGCTGCACACTCTCTCTCTCAAGTAAATAAATAAAATCTTTTTTAAAAAATTGAAATATGGTAGTTTTCAAATTAAGGTCTTGTAGAACCTTCTTAAGGATCATTGGATATCAAGCAGTATAGAAGGAGGGCTCTGGGTCCTTCATACCTGCTTGAACTGGAAAACTGTGGTATTACATACTGTTTTATGTATTGAGCTTTTGTCCTAAGATATTTAAGCAAAATACTCCATAGGTCAACAATAGTATGAAAATCATTATGGTAGCTTAGTAAGAAACATTGAAGGATTTTTTTTTTCCTTAAGTAGGCTCCACACCCAGTGGAGTGTAGAGCCCAAAGCGGGGCTTGGACTCATGACCCTGAGATCAAGACCTGAGATGAGATCAGTTGAAGATTTTATTCTTTTTTTTTTTTTTTTTAAGATTGTTTACTTATTTATTTGAAAGAGAGTACACGAGTGGAGGGAAGAGGCAGAGGCAGAGGGAGAGGGAGAAGTAGACTCCCCACTGAGTGGGGAGCCTGACATGGGGCTCTATCCCAGGACCCTGAGATCATGAGCTCAGCCAAAGGCAGACACTTAACCAACTGAGCCACCCAGGCGCCCCTAAAGATTTTATTCTTAAGTAATCTCTATACCCAATGTGGGGCTTGAACTCGGAACCCTGAGATCAAGAGTTGTGTGCTCCACTGACTGAGCCAACCAGGCACCCCTATAGCTAATAGAATTTTTAATATATTCTCTTTTTGCCTTTTCTTTCTCATTGTACGTCTCATCAACAAGTTTCGTCCTTAGGTATTTTTATTTTTTCTGATTTTTTTTATCTTTGTGTTTTCTTTTTGTTGTTTTTCTTATATGCTTATAACTCAATTTGAACTTGACAGTGTCCAAGCTCGTCAAAAGAACCTACTTCCCAAATTCTTGACTTGTTCTGGGCTGCCAGCATATTTATTAGATCACTATAGGGGCACCTGGCTGGCAGTCAGAAGAGCATGTGACACACTACCAAAACAAAACAAAACAAAAACACCACACCAGAAAACTTATATTAGATCACTATATATTTGTTTATTCATTGAACAGATATTTAGTAACTTATCTCTCAGGACCAAAACCTTACTAGGCGCTTTACAAGTTACAGAGTGCTTTCATATTATTTTATTTAAGCCTCATAATTACTTTTTGGGGCAGGAAGGAAATATTGTATATGTTACAGATGAGGAGACTGGGGTCATAAGGTTAAGTGACTTACCCATTATTTGACTACCAAGTGCCTGATTCAAAACTTAAACACAATTTGTTTGTCTTTAAAATCTTTGCCCCTCCTCCTGTTATCACACTAGTGCTGATCTCAAGAGCTTTGCATGTTGGTTTAAAGATACCTAGGGCTTAGGTGTTAGAGTCAGACTGAGTTTGAATCCCAGCTGTACTCCTAATACTCTGTAATCGTAGGCAGAATATTTAGCCTCTCTGAAATAGGTCTTCCCAGGGCTGTAGACTTTTACAGTTCCATTTTATGTCATCACAAAGATTTTTTTTTTTAACAACTATAACTTAAGTCTACTTTCTTATATGTAAAAGAATAAACTTCTATAACGTTTGCTTGATTTCCTGACTGTAAATATAATGTGTTTTTTAATTTTAGAAAGTTTGGAAGATGTATAAAGCCACAAAGAAGAAAATTTAAAAACAGTATAACCATAATCTGCAATAACTACTGGGGTGTATGTTTGGAAATTTCTTTTATTGTAAAAGTAGTAGATGCTTGATGGGAAAACACTTTCACAGTGTGCACACTCCATTTCTTCCTTTTCCTCATCTGGATCCCCAGGGGTAGCAGTTGTTGATAGTGTGTTATCTTCCTGAGATTTCTCTCTATATATAAAATGTGTGGAGGTGCCTGGGTCGCTCAGTCGGTTAAGCATCTGACTTCAGTTCAGGTCATGATCTCAGGGTTCTGGGATTGAGCCCCGTGTCTGGCTCCAGTCTCCCTCTCCCCTTCCCCGTGCACGTGTTCTCTTTCTCTCTAATAAATAAGTAAAGTCTTTTAAATAAATTAATTAAATAAAATGTGTGCATCATATTTCCCCTGCCTTAATTGGAACCATATTGTAGCGCAAAAAGTGTCTTGACATGGGATTAAGTCCATGTCAGTATATGTAGATCATTGCTTTTAACTGTATTGCATAATTCCATTGTATGGGATAAAATCAATAATTGTTTTGATTAAATTAATTTAAGATTCAGCACTATATGGAGACATTTTGATTATCAAAATTTGGAGGGGCCTTAAAGGGTAGAGGCCAGGGATGCTGCTCAAGGCCCAGACAGCCTTCACAACAAAGAATTATCCATTCCCAAATGTCAGTGGCTCTGAGGTTGAGAAACCCTGCCGTAGTCATTTTGGGGGATACTTTATTGATTTTCCTGTTCTTACTGTCTTCCAGTAATTCTCAGAGGTTTGCCTCTCTCATGTAATATAATTGTCTCTGTGACCATTTTAGGTACAATCATCTCATTGAGACTATTCCAGATACCTTATAGGAACTGATTGGGAAAAACTTGAACTTGGAAAAAATTATCCTGTTTATCCTAGGCCCTCCTCCTCATTCTCTGGCTAAAACTGAATTTGCATCTCTTACTCTCCATTCACCTCAGGGTCTCAGTCTCTTGGAAGTAAAAGACCAGCTACTGCTCATGTACCTTATGGATTTGACCCATCTCATCCTGGACAAAGCCTCAGGAGGGTCTCTTCAGGGACATGCTGCAGTTTTGAGACTGGTGGAGATTCGCACGGTATGAAGCACTTGGCATCTTAGCGTTCTAGATTTCCAAAGCCTGAACTCTAGGACTGTCACACAATAGCTCTCATTTAAGTGGGTGTTTTCATGATTAAGTGAGGAAACCAAATGAAAAAACTGTTTTCTTCTTCATTTGCTCTAGTTTGTATATATTTTAGGTGCTTTGTCTGGCAAATTAATATAGAACTCTGATGTATGTTTAATTTTAGGAAGGGAATGTAATCCTATTTAACCACATTATAGGTTTTGGAAAAGCTTCGTCCCTTGGACCAAAAACTGAAGTATCAAGTTGACAAACTAGTTAAGACTGCAGTGACAGGCAGCCTCAGTAAGTGGCAGAAACTATAAGGTTATGTGGGGACCGTCATAAATTTCCAAATCTTGTAAGATCTCTTGGGTTTTTTATTTCAGGTGAGAACGACCCACTCCGTTTTAAGCCTCATCCCAGCAATATGATGAGCAAGGTAGGGAGTTGCATTATCCTGGTTTTCCTGAGGACTCTAAGTCTGAATGAGCCTTATGGTGATCCTGGATCTCCTGGGATTCTCTTATTAGTCTTGTGCCTTAGAATGTAGAGTATGAGATTTTCCTTTCTTGCTTTTGTTTATATTCCCAGGGTACTTCAGCTTTGGTTTTTCTTATTGTCTAACACTTCCTAAGTTTATGGGCATTATGTTCCTTTTGTAGTTGAGCTCTGAGGATGAGGAGGAAGATGAAGCAGAAGAAGGCCAGTCTGAAGCTTCAGGGAAGAAATCTGCAAGAGGAACAGTTAAGAAATATGTTCCACCACGCTTGGTTCCAGTACATTATGGTATGAACTGTGGCTGCTGCCTCCTCAGCATTAACTGCGTCTCTCTTACCTTGTTCTCTGTTCTGGGATAACCCTTGGGGATTTTTATCACATAGATGAAACAGAAGCTGAGCGGGAGAAGAAGCGCCTAGAACGGGCCAAAAAACGGGCATTGAGCAGCTCTGTCATTCGTGAACTGAAGGAGCAGTACTCAGATGCTCCAGAGGAAATCCGTGATGCTCGGCATCCTCATGTTACTCGCCAAAGTCAGGAGGATCAACACAGGTCTGAGTCCTTGCAATTGGAAATTGTTTTCTACGCCATAGAAGCCTGTCCTTAAGTTTTGTATGAATGTGATTAAGTCTGGTACCAAGAGAACTCACATTGTAGAGAAAGTGGAGTGGAAGATGGGCTGGTGGTTTCTAAGAATGAGGGTTGTTAAGTACAGAATAGGAACTAGAGGAAGAATGTTTTCTTTTTCCTAACTGTTGAGGCTGAACAAATGCTATAGGAAGAGGAACATGTGCAATTCCACCCCGTGGGGCTTTAAAAATTCTCTATTTTGCTCTCACAGTTCTCACTTCTGTGCAGAAGGCAATGAAGCCAGGTTTTTATAATGGCATTGAGAGTGCTAGATAAGTTCAGGGAAGAAAAACAGAAAAGCAATTGTACCACGAATACAGACTCACCAATATTGCCTTGGCGGCAGTCTCTGTTGATAGATTTTAGTGAAGGGGCCCATGTAGGGAATCCTGTTTGTTAAGGTGAAGTAGAAGAGTTTTCTAGAATAATAGTTTAAGTATTCTTGTGGATGGGCTGTGAGTTCATTTCTAGGGAGGAGGGAAGTTCTAGCATAAAGAATATTTCGTTGAGGAAGCTCAATATTGGACATTTAGTTTGCCCTTAAATACTCTATTGACTTGCTGTGAAATTTCTTGAGAACTATATGAACAGGGGGTGAGTAAATACCGGGGCCTAGGTTCTTGGCTGCAGCTTTCTGTATGTATGGACTAAACATGTTGTAAACTGTCTGTGTTTCTGTGGCAGGATTAACTATGAGGAGAGCATGATGGTGCGGTTAAGTGTCAGTAAACGCGAGAAAGGACGGCGAAAACGGGCCAATGTCATGAGCTCACAGCTCCATTCTCTCACACACTTCAGTGACATCAGTGCTTTGACAGGAGGAACCCCTCATCTTGATGAGGTAAGGTGGTGGGTACAGTGGTGGGAGACAGCCTCCTGGATTTCAGCCAGATGGATTGGGGCTCGTTACCATGCAGAGTGTGGGGAGGGATGTTAACCCTTGGAAGTACACTACCATTCCTTCACTTCTCCCATCTGTCTCCAGGATCAAAATCCTGTTAAGAAGCGGAAGAAGATACCAAAGAAAGGTCGGAAGAAAAAAGGTCAGTGGATGGCTAGGACTTGGATGGTGAAGTGCAGGGTGGGCAGTACAAACTGGGACGTCGGCTGTCCGGGTTTGCTGTCCTAGGTCTCACCAACACCCCTAGTATCTGTTCCTTACTGGGCATTGATCTCTTTAGAGGTGGGCTTCGCTATTCTTCTTTGTCAAGTTGAAAATCAGTATCATTCACAAAAAAGATTTCTGGATTCTAACTCTAAGCTCCCACAGTTTGTGTTCAGGCCTCCTTAAGTAGAACTGTGGAAGTGCCACTTGAAGGAACCGTTATCCTGGTTCAGTTTCATTCCTACTTGTAGTCTTTTGTCCTGGGAGGATGCAGAGAGTACTGCCCAGGGGATCCACCCTTCTCTCTAGGTGTTCTTTTTTTTCTGTCCCCTCAGCCTCTCCAGCTGTCCTTTGCCTCATTCTTGATTTCCCTTCCTTTCAGGTTTTCGGAGGCGACGGTGATTATGGGTGTACATATTTATATGTATATTTGTTGTCATCCTGGGATACTTCTAATTTCACTGTATGTAGGTTTTTTTTTTCCTTGAAATTCATTGTTTGCTCTGGATATTTGGAAAGATCTTTATTAATAAAATTAATTAATAATTAATAAAATTGATTTTACTTATGAATTAAAGCCCCTTTTGCACATGTATTGTATGACTGGAATCACTGGGTATGGGGTATTTTTGGTGAGAGGGTGATAAAAGGGAAAAAGGAAAGATGAAATTTTGGAGGGGGAGTGAGAGAAGTTTGGCTTTATACAGTTTTCTTTGATAGTATATTTTCTTCAGAAACTGTAAATTGGTTATTTAACAAAAAATATTGGGAGATCAGAGTAGTGTAATCAACTCTTCCAACCCACATTGCCCAAATTTCGTGTATCATTTGTTTTAATTCAAGTCATCTTAAGTATGTGGGTTTTGTTTTGTTCATGTGTCTTGCTGGCCACCAGGTGGCATCAGTGGTTCAGGAAACCTCCTTTGGTGCTTGCCAGTAGTAAAAGCTATATAGAACCTTTCCTCGTCCACAAGTTACTCTCGTCTCCGCTTCTGAATGTTTCTCTTTTCTTTCTAAAATAGTATAAACATAGGGCCGATCTTTGGTCAGCTACAGAGTTAGAGTTTATCTGGAGAGAATAGCAGAGTGAAGAATCGGTATAGTCCTGTGTTTTGTAGCCTTTTTGACCCTCCCTCAACTAAGGCCCCAGTTTACCAGTCAGTAAAGGCCGGTCCTTTTACAAAGAGCTTGCAAAGGAGTGCCAAAAAATAGAATATTCCTAGCTTGAAGACCAAAAGAATGAGAATCCCACAGAAATACCAGCCTAAGTCAAGGGACTGGTAGGAATTATGTATCTGAGATTTTATATTCTGTCCATAGAACGACCTCTGTTGGTGGGAGATCCTTCAGGCCTTGGAGTTTTCATAAGGGCTTGGGATTTCATGAAGACGTAATTTTGTGTTTGCATTCCTGGGTAGTGTCATGAAGAAGGGGTATAATTAGGTTATTACATCACTAAATCCTTGTTGATTCTGAGTTCCTATGAATTTGGATTTATAGTGGTCTGCCCAACTGGGCGGGGTCTGTTTTTAGTCAACTGTAGCCTGGTAGAAAGTAGGAGACGGGCACGTGGGTGACTCATTTGGTTAAGTGTCTGCCATCGACCCAGGTCATGATCCCAGGGTCCTGGGATTGAGCCCCATATGGGTTCCCCGCTCAGCGGGAGCCTGCTTCTCCCTCTCCCCCATCTCATGCTCTCTCACCATCTCTGTCTCTCTCTCAAATAAATAAAATCTTTAAAAAAAAAAAAAAAGTAGGAGACAACCTAGTACTATCTCCTATTCACTCTCTGATCTTGGGCAGATCACTTAACATCCCTGGCCTTTAATTTTCCTCAGCTGAAAAATGAATGTGTTAGACTGAATCTCCAAGATCCCCTCTAGGATGGGCTTATTTCTGGGGCCTTGATCTTTTAGTCCTTGGCAGATCTGAGGGAGCCTGACCTGCCCAGGACCCTTATACTTCTGTTTGCTCCAGTGAATCTAAGCAAAGAGCCGCAAGAACAGATTTAGAGATTCTTTTCCCTTTCTGCTGAACAAACTCGACAGGAGGTTCAGTTCAAAAACGCTTTACTTAGGACCACCACATTCCCACATTCACTTCTTAGGACTAACTACTGCATTTGTTTCTAATTTATTAAGATTTTGGGGTTATGGGAACTGCCAAGGGAAAGGAAGTATTTTTTTTCTTTATAAGACCTTACTTTGTGTTACATACTGAGCTAAGCGCTTTACACATAATTCTTACAAATTATATATCACCTATATTTTGCTAGTGAGGAAACTGATACACTTAAGCAATTTGCCCAAGGTTACATGGCTCATAAGTTAGACAACCAGTGCTTGAAGAACAGTGTGGAGGCCCTCAAGTGTCTTGGGGTTCATGAAAGTCTTCAGGTTGTTTTTTTCCTTTTTAAAAATAGTGGTAGGTAGTTTATAGCCTCTAGCTCCCCCTTCCCTATTACCCCATTTCTGTTCAAGGTCTTGCTTTCAAAGAAACCACAAGTTCCAGATACTGTTCTGCCCTCTTGGTGGTATACCAGTGAACTGAACGAACAAAAGCCCCTACCTTTGTGGATCTTATATTAATTCAATTCAGTCTTTAATCCCAGGATATCTTGTTATCCGTGGTTTTCTAGAGGATAGGCACTATTTGAGAGAGGTTTCCAACAAAATACTAAATAATTTCTGAGAAATTTGCCCCAGGGTCATCAAATCCCATTTAGAGAAACACTGTTGACAAAGTTTTACTGGGATTTGCAATATGTGAAACAGGCATAAGTGAAGTTACTTTAGTTAAAGTGGGGATGAAGGATCCTGGAGCCCTATGTTCTCATAGCCTGCTTTCCCCAAGATTTCTGAGTAGCTCCAAGCAGCCTTTATAACTCCATGGAATGTAGTTTGAAAACCACTGTTACAGTAGTAGAGCAAGGGAACTGAGAATTAGAATCTCAGCGTTTCTTTATGGCTGTTGTTCACTTTTCTTCTATCCTTTATTCCTACACATAGATTCCGTTCTGATTGTTCAGACCACATGAATGTCAGATTTCTTCAGTGGAGTGCTAACAACAGATCGTTTCCAATGTTCACTAAGTAATGTCTGTCATTAGTGCACATGAGCCCCTGTTCAGTTTTGTGATGGTAAAGAGAGTCTTGGCCTTGCTGTAGTCAAGTAATTTAATGTCTCTCTCTGCCTTAGTTTTTTCATCTGAGGAGGGAGGGAAGAGGGTTTGACCAGGACCTGGTTTTGCCTATTTTTGTTACAGTTTTATGAAGGCTTGGGGAGATGTCTGTCAGGAGTTCACAGCAGTCTTCATGGATATATTTTTTAATTAGAAAAATATATTTTGCTTATAAGGAAGGGATGATCTGATTGTGTCCATTTTCAGTACCATGGAGAGTTCAGGCTTTCCCATCTTGTTGCTTGCCTTGGGTGGGTGGAAAGTACATAGCTAAACCAATCCATAGAGCTGCATGGTGTAAATCTGCCACTTTGCAGAGCCCAGTTTATCTGTCCAATCTCCAGTTCTGATTGGTAGCAGATTGAGTGAGAGTCAGCAACAGTCCTGAGTATCCTCATCCTCCCTGCAATCTATTAGGTGTGTAAATCTCAGATCTATGTTTAGACTTATCCAAGGATTTGGCCAACTTGATGGAAGCGTGTGCGTGAACTCCTGCCTTCTCCTCTGTTGGTAACATCATTCGTATTGTGATGCACAAGATTTTAAACAACCCTTGAGAGGAACTCTGTCCCCTATTCTTTGCTTACAGACCCTTGAGGAGACTTAAACTTGCACTATGATTTCTTATGCTCAGCCTCTCTTTCTGCCTCTGCATGGAGAAAGGCATCACTGCTCTGGCTCTCTGCCCAGTCTTGCTTTTGTATTTCTTTGATCTCTTTGTTGAGAGGGTCTCAGAGAAGCCCCAAGAGCCATGCCTTCGCATGTTTAAGCTATTGATGCTCTTGAAATAACAGAGCATTGCTGTGTAAGAAGTATATTAAAGGTCTGTCCTGAACAAATTTGGGTCAATAGGTGGCAGTAGTCACCTAGTCCCGAGGCCCTGACACCCCCTGAACACAAGCACATTTGATGGCCATTATATTTAAGGTTGTGAGAAAGGAGGTCACACTGAAATAAAAATGGGGGAAAAAACCAGCCGTTTTTGGTGGAATCCAGGAAATGCTGAAATGTACTGGATTAGTTCCGTGGGGGTGTTGTATGGGGAGATTGCCAACAGCTTGAAGGGCCCTGGTAGGAAAGAGCAGGGCCTCAGGATTGGGGGCGGACTCCGTGGGTACTAGGGTTTCTGAGAGCTGGAGTAAGACCATGTTAAATGAGGACCAGTGCTGGAAAGAGAGAGTCTGGGGTTGGGGGGGAGTAGAGAGGGAGAGAGGTGGAGGAGGGAGAGGCAGAACTGTGTGAAGGAACCAGGAAAGGGTGGGCTGTGATGGGGAGGACTGCGGTTAGAGGGGGAGGGGGAGGCTGCTGCAATACTGAGCCCATCGTATGGGGGAGGGGAGGAAGGGGGGATAGTGGTCTGTGCTGCAGCTGCATTGGCTCCCCTCCCCCACGCTTCCAAGGAACTGGAGCAGTGCTGGCAAATCTGTCTTCATGTATTTATTATTATTAAAAATGTGACGGATCCTCCTCCCTGGAAGTACAACAAATACCACTGATCACATTTCTCTCTCCTCCCTCTGCAGAGCTTTTGCGTTCTCTCTTTCATTCTTTCCACCCCGGCCCCCTCCTAGGTCTGTTTGATTGTTGGGGGTGGGGGGACACCCTTCCTTTTCCTTCTCTGAGCTTGGTGGCTCCCTGGGGGTTTCTAATGATGGTTGGGAGTTTCAAGGCGATGCTGGGAGGAAGCAGCTGAATGAGGGGCATCCATTGCCCCAGGGAGGGAGCTGTGCTCCAACATCCAGGGGGGAAAGGAAATCACTTGGAAATAAAGATAAAATCCTTTGTCAAGCTAACGAAAGAAGCAGCAGCACACATGTTCCTTTCAGTACCTGGCATTCCTTCCCTTTCATACCCTTTTCTAGTGCCTGAATTCTAAGGGGGAAACCCCCTTGGAATAGGAAAAGCCAGGAGTTCTGTGTCCTCCCTCCTTACCTTGTTAAGTCCCTCTTTTCCCAGGAGAGCCATATAGAATTTATTCTTCTAGCCTGCGTGTTGGTTACCGAGAAGGGCAGAAGCCATAGCTTCTCCCTCCCCACCCGTACCCCAGACTCCCCGTGCCCAGGTGGGGGCTTCTTTTGTTGCTGTCTGTAACCCTTCGCCATGCCCATAGGTGGTGCTGCTGTTGCTGAGCATGCTGGCCCTCCTCCCCAACACCATTCCTCTCCACCCCCCCACCGCGTCCTCCCCCTTTCCCCAGCCCTCTACTGCCTGATTGTTATTCCACCAACGTCTCCTCTACTGTTCCCGTCCTCAAATTAATTTTGTGGCGCTCTTTTTTCCGCAGTGCCATCTTCCCCTCCCCCCCCCGCTCCAGCTCTCTTGCTTTCTCTATTTCTCTCTCTCTCTGCAGGGTTTTTATCGGCCACCCCTATCTAAAATCTACACTCTTCCTTACGCCCTTTCTTTTTCTTTATCTCTTCTACTGTTGACATCTTACAGATGACTCTCCTAATGAAAAGCGGCTGTGGATGAGAGTGGGTGAGAAGAGAGCAGGGTGAGGGGAACTGAGGAGTCAGTGTCAAGGGCTAGGTCAGGAGAGTGACAAGGCTCTGAGGGAAGTGAATGGAAGTGGAAAAGTAAAGGTATCCTTTGCTGTCCAGATCTATTCAGTGTTTGGATTTGGATGAGAGCTCAGCTGGCAAGGGAATACTGTGTTATCTGAATTCACAGAATTTGATTCCATGTGCTGGGACAGTGGGAGATAGGGAGTTACAAGAATTCAGATAATAAGGGCTTCATCCAAAAACTTCTGGTTTAGAGGCGCCTGGGTGGCTCAGTTGTTAAGTGTCTGCCTTCTGCTCAGGTCATGATCCCAGAGTCCTGGGATCGAGCCCCGCATAGGGCTCCGCGGGAAGCCTGCTTCTCCCTCTCCCACTCCCCCTGCTTATGTTCCCTCTCTCACTGTGTCTCTCTCTGTCAAATAAATAAAATCTTCAGCCAAAAAAACCCAAAAAACGTCTGGTTTAGATTGCTAAGGATAGCTGTGCTTTTGTTACCCTGTATTTGAAGACTCAGGAAGAAAACCGTGCTCTAAAACCTGTTCTCTGGTCCCTCAGGAGATGTCCTGGTACTGATCTTTTGAGTCTTGAGAAGGTCCTCTTGCCAGGACAGCTGTGATGCCTGCTTGGTGGGTATCCTGGCTGCCTGCTGAGCACAGTTCTGGCTATAGGACCTCAGTTTGCTCTTGCAGCCTGCTGCTTTCTCCTGCCATTCCGGGTCTCCTTTATCTCAACCAAGTTGACATGGTTGCCATGTCTGCCTTTCTCTCAGCCATAGCTGCCTTTATTGTTTAGTCTTTCCAGAATATAGCCCAAATGCATCAGACCACTACCCTAGCTCTTACCCCACCTGGCTTCTTAACTTTATTTTATTTTATTTTATTTTTTTAAAGATTTTATTTATTTATTCATGAGAGAGAGAGAGAGAGAGAGGCAGAGGGAGAAGCAGGCTCCCAAGGAGCAGAGAGCCTGATGTGGGACTCGATCCCAGGACCCTGGGATCATGACCTGAGCCGAAGGCAGACGCTTAACCATCTGAGCCACCCAGGCGCCCCTGGCTTCTTAACTTTATCTGGAGACTGCTCATTGTGTGACCAATACAACCCCTCAGCTAACTCAGCAGTGTCGTTGATTGTAAGGTTATCCCGTTTCTAGGATGGCTAATTTTCCTCTTACTGAATTATCTTTATGGATGAATAGGATCCTAGCAACTCTCTGGACAACAGTGCTGAGTCTTTGCCTTGTGTGTGCCCTAGGAATTATGGATGGACATCCTTCCTTCATTTCCCCATGAGAGGAGATCTTCTGTAGCATATGTGGCTGTCCCAGAGCGACTGGCTCCCACTTCCCTAGCATGTGTAAGTCAAAGCTGCCTCCTAGATTGGAGAGAGGCAGAGTTGCCTGCCCAGCAGAGCATGGGAAGGAGCCTCAGTGAAAACGGGGGCTAGAACACCACACCCTTAGCTTTTTTCTCCAAGCCTTGCAGGTGTCTGTGAAAACCTCTCTTTTGCCTGCCTCTCCCACCTTCCTAAGGTGTGCATATTGATGGAGGCAGGTAGGCCAGTGGACTCTTTGTTTCCTCAGCTGAATTTTCTACTGCCCTTTTTCAGACCCTCTAGTTAGGGTCATGGACTCATGTAATATAGACAGTGATCCCTGTTAAGTTCCCTCTCTTAAAAGCAAGGCCCAATAAATATTTGTTGCACTGAATGGCAGGAACTTTTCAGCTTAGTACCTGTCTAGAAGAGTTATAAATTAAGTTTTAACTGTTTCTTCCCTTAGTGCTTATGGTGCTGTAGCAAAAATTGGTTGATTTTTGTTTCTTTCATTCAAGCCTTACAGAGGGAAGTGATTTGTCCAAAACTTTATGAATAAATCATTAGCAGAGCTGGCATGAGAGCCTATATCCTCTCCGACATCTAGGTCTGGCTTTGTTGACTCCCTCTTGGAAACCAGTGTTCCTATTTCATCCCCAGAGTCACTGACAGCCTTGAAGCCAGCAGCAGGTCAGGTTTTATGTCTAAGCTAAGCCAGCCTTGGTTGGCCTGCTGAGGGAGAGCATTAGCAGTGGGAGAGCTGGGGTATGTGGGCCAGCCGAGGCACCTGCCAGATTCCTCTCAGGTGTTCCACAGTCCAGCCTATTGGAGAGGCCTTGACAGTAGCAAGGTGGGGGATTTCCAAAGCCCTGGCTTCTATTTCCCATTCCACATTTAATTTGACCTTATTGCTAATATACCCCTTCCCCTAAGATTTCTCCCCCTCAAAACTGTCTTAGAGCTCCAGCTCTTAAGTGGTGGATGCTGGAAACTCTGGTCTCTGTTCTTTCCTTGCCGCTCATTTGCAACTAACTCTTCAGTTCCAGGCCCACTAAAATAACAAAAGGTTCTATGGACCACCTGCTTCCTCCTACTCATGCCTGTGATCTGGAATCTAGTGTAAAACCATCATTGTGGCTCTATTAATAAATGTCCTTGTAGTTTTTTATTGTTAATTTAAACCTAGACTAGAAAATAGGCTCAGAAAGCATTCATATATTTCTATTCTGACTGAGCCTGTAGCAACTTCCTGAGAACTGCTTTGTCTCATCTGCCAGCCTTGGGTTTAGCCCCATGGGTGAACTCTGGAGAATAAAGAGCCCCCGAGTTTCTACTTCCTCTCTCCCAATTGTGATTCACTCACTGCTAGCTCTTGCAGGAAGCCCTAGGAGGTAAAGAGATCAAATCAGAATTCCTAAGCCAGGAAAACCCTGTCTCTTAGCTACAATGACCCCTATCTGCCATTGCATTCAGCTCTATGGCAGTTAACACCAGAAAAGCTTCATCTGGCTTCACACCCTCCTTCTGTTTCTTTCAGACAAGCCTTATGTAATCTATCACTGATGGCAGACTTCCTTCTTGCCCTCCTCTATTCCCTCCAAGGCTTTAAGCTCCAAAGCTTCCTAGATGCCTCCCACCAAAGGGGTGCTTTCTGAAGCCCCTTTCCTCTCTTTCTCATCCCTCAAATCCTCAAATCAACCCCCTAATGGATGTATTTCCCTCAGTATCAGATGATACCCTTAGTGAGCCAGCTGGGTGGTGCTAAAAACCCCATTCCTCACCCATCTCCCCGCTGGAGCTCCTGGAATCGGGTCTGCAGCCTCCTGTCATCCTAGCCTCCTTTTCTGTTCATTTGGAAGCTTTTCTCCATTGCTTTTGATAAATTCCTGGTTTGGCAGAAATATCCAGTATTTAGGAAGGTCCTGCGAGATGAGTTCCCTGTCTCCGGCACCTTAGTTGACCCTCAGAAGGATCTGCTCCTGCCCCTCCCTGCCTTGCTGCCTTTCCCCCTCTGCCCGGCCTAGGCTGGGTGGGATCAGTATGTGGAAGTCCTCTGCTTGGACACTCCATCCCTCTTTATCCATCGTGGCAAACAAAGCGTAGCTGTGCCCCTGACTTCCTCCTCTTCCTTCTCCATTATTTATTTCTTCTCTTTCGCCTTCTCCCACCTCTCCCTTCCCTCCTCACGTAACACTTTTCATTCCTCTTCCTTTAAATCTCCTCGTCCACTTGCTCCCCGTCGCCCATCTGTGCCTACTCCCTCCACACCCCCATCTCTCATTTTCAATAGCTATCTTCCTCATTGCCTGCACATGCTGAGGAAACAGGCAGGTATGGGAAGAATGGCTGCAAAGTGGGTCTCTGGTTGTCAGAGTAAGCTATCCCTTTTTCTCCAGAGGATTAGTGCCTATCTTTTCCCATCTTGTCCTCAGTGGTCCTTTGGAGCCAGGGAACCCCAAGATGCTGGCTCGCTCTTTTGGGATGAACAATCCCTCCTCCTTGCTTCATCCAGTGTTGAAGAGGAGAGGAGTCATTGGATCCGATGCCCTCTTCTTTTGCTCTTCCTGAGTGTGGGTCTGTCCGTGTTTCTCCCCCTTCTTTCTTGTTTTCTCCCTCTTTCTGTCTCTCCCCAGCACAAAGCAGCGGCAGGACTGAACGATTCTGTCTAGAGGCTCTGCCAGTCTATGCCCCTCACTCTTGCCCCTCCCCCTTCGCTGTGCGTGCTATGGGAGGGGGGGTTGGAGGGCGGTGGCATGGTGCCAGCCAACCCAGAACCATCTCCGGTGCCTTCTGCACTAAGGCGGGCTCTGTCTCTCCTGCCCTCCTCCTCTCCCACTCTTCCTCTCCCATTTTTAATTAGCTGCTGAATTAATTAAATCCCACATGCTAATGAACATTCCTACGGGGAAGCAAGCCGGGTCAGAAAAGCAGGGGGTGGTAAAGCAAGGCTTCTGTCCATCTAGGATAGGAGATTTTGGGATGGGAGGTAGGGGGAAAGGGGATAAAGGGTAGATGAGGAAAGAAACCCGAGAGAGGTATGAAGAGACAGAGAAGGGAGATCATGGAGAATGGAACCTATTAAAAAGGAAAATAATTAGAATAATTAAAATGGGAGAAATGAAAGTGTCTTGAAGCCTCTAAAGGTTAGAGGTAGAGCTATGGGTCTCAACATTAGCATGCATGAGTAACCTGAGAAATAATGATACAGAGGATGCTAATTTGCTGCCTTGAATTCTTCCAAAGAAATAAATCTCAATTTCAATAGGAGTGCTTTAGGTTAGTAATGAAGGAGAACTTCCTCGTTGCAAGGCAGTGGCATACTCTGCTGAAGGAACTCTTTGGGAGATAAATTCTTACCTGTCTAGAATGGTTAAAGTTTGCCCCAAACCAGAGGAGATGATGAACTTTGAAGGTGTTTTCTAAATAGACAAATATTAATCTGTAAGTGTGTACTCTGTCCTGGAGAACCAAGAAAATCCAGGATGGGAAAATTCAGGATTCATTCTCAGTTCCCTTTACTTACTGCATTCTGGTGAGCTTTGAGTTTGCTCTCTGTGGTCCTGTCAACTTTTTAGGGATGAGCCTTCTCCTTAAATCAGATAATTGCTTTGCTGGGAGGTTTAGAGCACTGATTCCTGGTGAGATCTTCAGAAAGATGAGTGCCTTATGGCTACCATGGCATCTGTCTTTGAGCAAGGGGTAGAGAGACGAGAACAACTGGAGTTACATGTAAGAGAGCAGAGAAGGGAGGTTTGGGTATGGATTGACAAGGGTAGGTCTGGCACCAAGGATTCCATTAAAGTCACTACTGTGGCCCAACCTGAAAAAATTAGGGACATCTTGCTTGTCATTGCTTTTCTTCTCTGAAGAGTAAAGAAAACTGTATTCAATACAGCTCTAAACTCCCCCTTGTTTAGCACCCCACCCCCCTCCACCAAGAACTCAAGTCTGGGAGGAGTGCAGCAGGTTAGAAGAATGTTTCCCAACCATTTTGAGTCTGAAATACACCGAGAGCAACTGCTGTGTTGTCTACACCCCTAACCAACCTTCACTTAGACGGCGTTCCCCGCCATTATACTGCAGTAATTAATTCACTCAAATATATTTGCATACAAGCCGTGCAGAGTGTGATACAGTGCAGTAAGTCAGCCTGTGTGTATGTATCAATGTGTGTGTGGTCCTCTAGCACCTATTGGCCTGTGCTGGTCTTGTGTCCTCTTATATTGTTACTTATTCTTTCTTACATCTGGGTCTGATCTGTCACAGAGATGGTGGCTCCTGGAGAAGCCAGGTCTTTGGAGTGGGACACACAGAGCACTAGCCTAAACCCTTACATGTTTGCAGCTCCTCAGCAAATGTTGGTTAACATACAGCCATATATCGAGGTTTAACAGTTGATTTAGAGTCTGTGACATTCCTAGTTGTGGCGAATATTTTCCTCTGAAGGGACCACTTATTTTTTAAAGTTATGAAAAGCGTGACGGTGAGTAAGATAATGAATTATGTGACGAGTAAGGTAGGCAACTCAACAGGGTCCTTGCTCCTTGATGGGGTTTGACGCCAGTTTCTTAAGAGGGGCCAGGCCTGAGGAGAGGCAGCGGAGTGCAGAGAACAGGGCACAGGCTTGTTGTTGTCTGTACTGTGTTCCCTTTCACTCTCTTGTAGACATTTCCCAGCATCTTCCCACTCCAGAATTATGATTAGGCCATTCGTGCCCATTTACATCCTATTTTGTCCACTTAATGTTGTGTCGTATTCTCCTATGCTATTAAAAATCAGGTTAAAGAACACCTCATGAACATGGAATATTCTAACATGGATGTACCATAATTTGTGAAACCATTTCTTATTGTTGGACATTTAGGATGTTTCCAGGTTTGTTGTTATTGTTTCTTCCTTCTGTGATGGATATCCACATCTTTATACTTAAATCTTGCAATTTTCCGAAGTGGAATTTCTGGAGCAAAGGATAAAGACCCCCATTCTGGTTTGTGGATTGACTGCATTTGATTCACCTAAGGAAGCTTATTATTATTTAATTTTTTTAAAAGGGTTTTTTTTTTGAATAGGTAAAAAATTCAGACACTACAAAAGGGAACACAATGCAATTTCCTTCCACCTTTGTCCCTCATTTCCCTCCCCAGAGGTGTTCTATGCATGTATAAGCATATGTATAGCTGTAAAAAATAGAAATCAGGGCGCCTGGGTGCCTCAGTCGTTAAGCATCTGCCTTCGGCCCAGGTCATGATCCCAGAGTCCTGGGATCGAGCCCCACATCAGGCTCCCTGCTCCGCGGGAAGCCTGCTTCTCCCTCTCCCACTCCCCCTGCTTGTGTTCCCTCTCTGGCTGTCTTTCTCTCTGTCAAATAAATAAAACCTTAAAAAAAAAAAAAAGAAATCATTCAATCCCACCTCCAGAAATTCTAATCTGGTCTGAAAAGGAGCCTTAGAATGTCTCCTCCCCTTCCCCCACCTGTAATAGCTTTCTAACTAATTCTACTGTGCAGGCAGATGTGGGAACAACCACCAAGTCAGATGAACTCTCGGGATCCTTTCCAGCTCTAAAATTTAATGACTGAAGCTCACAGAATTAGTAATTTAAAAAATAATAATGATTAATGTTAAGACTAAATCATAATCAAGTGTCATAAAGATTCTCTTTGAAATGATCTCAGGGATCCAATTTTTGATACTGAATTTATTATTATTAATACAAATAATGGCTACCATTTATGGAGTGCTTATCTGTGCCAGGCTTTTAGAAAGTACTTTAAACATTCTCACTTAAATCTCATAGCACCCCATGAGCTAGGTAATTCTTAAAGCGAGGCTTTGGAGGGCGCCTGGGTGGCTCAGTTGGTTGGGCGACTGCCTTTGGCTCAGGTCATGATCCTGGAGTCCCTGGATCGAGTCCCGCATCGGGCTCCCTGCTCGGCAGGGAGTCTGCTTCTCCCTCTGACCCTCCCCCTCTCATGTGCTCTCTCTCATTCTCTCTCTCTCAAATAAAAATAGATAAAAATCTTTAAAAAAAAAAAAAGCGAGGCTTTGGAAAGATCAAGCAGTGAGCCCATGATTGAGGAACCATTAAGTGGCAGAATGAAGATTTGAACCCAGGCGTCTTCCTCTGGTGTCTATTCACCTCTATCCCCACCCCAGCCGTGAGATCATACTCTGCCTGTTGTTTGGTAAACTTCCTTTTTTCACTACAACGTGTCTTGAATGTCTTTTGTTTCATATATAAAGGTGGTATTTATGTTCATTTTAGGTTTTTTATTTTATTGTTTTGTCATGCATTACACATGAATACATTTCTAAAACAAAAAATTAAAATAGTACAGATAACGGAAACTCCCTTGATCTCACGCCCTCAATTCTTATAACCACTGTTACCAGATTTGTATGCATCTGGGCCCTCTTCCATGCATTTATGTATGTACAGAAATATATGGGTTTTTTGAGTGTTTTGTAGTTGTTATTTTACTTTTACATGAATGGGAGCACCCTATACATAGGGTTTTGTAACGTGCTTTTTAAATTATTGTATCATGAAAGTCTTTCTAGGTCTTTAAAGATCCTTTTCAATTTTTTAATTGCTACATAATACCTATAGCTTATGCAACTATTTTGCTGGTGATAGGAATTATTATAAACACTACTATTGTGAAGAATGTTGAATTGTTTTTCTCATAGATGCCTAGAAGTAGAATTGCCGGATAGAAGTTTTAAAATGTTAATGGACACTGGAGTTGCCCTCCAGAAAGGCTAAATGAGTTTGTACTTCACCAGCAGTGCACAAGAGTGGCATTTCCCTTGCCAGTACCGGACACACTGCAGCTCTTCCCCTGAATTTGCTTTATGTTAATAGCTTCTTCTGGATGGTCTCTTGCAGAACAAGCCAAATATTGACAGATCTCTTTTGATTAAACTCTAGGGTAACTTTTCGCCTATTATTTCTGACCTCTGTACTGGGCCTGTTCTCTGAGATACATAGACCTTTTTTTTTTTTTTAAAGAATCGAATTGTCTAAGTCTTGTGTCTCTTCTGGAATGTCCTCATGCCTGTCTGCAACCCCTTTCTCAGTCGTTAATATGCCTGGAATGGTTTAGGCATAACCCTGCTTACAGCCAGAATGCTTCTCTCAATTACCTATTGGCACAGGGAGAGGCGAGTCAAAGAATTACATAACACTTTTTTTTAACACATTGTTTATTCGCTATTTTAATACTTTCTTTGTTTCGTAGCTATGATTTCTTCCTATTGTAATCTTTTTAGAATGTGTGAGTCTGGTACCTTGAGTAGACGCACTAACTGGTGGGATCATCATCAGCTTGTCAAGAGGCCTCTTGGTTTATAGGGCAGCACTGACTAGCACCCAGAGTGAAAGGGCCTGCCCTAATGATAAGGCAGCCTCAAGCCTTACTGACTTTTGGATCGCAAACACAGGGATAAACAACAAAGAAAGACAAACAGTACTAAAATGAAATGAGAAGAAAAAAACATTGTTTGCTACATTAACAGGTTCAGTTGCCTTAATAGTTATTAGAGGAAAAATAAAGGAGATGGTGAATTTAGAAAGGCTTCTTTCTATTCTTTAAGGCCTTTCTTGATTCTTCTCCTGTGTGAATAATGGAAGAAGAGCAGATATGTGGAGGGCTAAGAGGTCTTTCCCAGCCCTGCGGATCTAGAGTCCTTGAATAATTTGGAGGATTTGTTTCCGTGGCTATAGAAAGTGCCGTTTGGGCAATTTACCTTCCAGATCTTGATGTTATCGACTGATAAATGAAGAAAAAAATTCTCAGGGATCATTCAAGAAATTTTGGGGCTCTAATGCTGAAAGGGAGTTTGAAGATCGTTTAATAACAGCATATGGTTTAGTGGGTTTTGGGATCTGAAAAAAAACTGAAGTTCAGCCACTTCTTAGCTGCAGAGCTTTTGGCAAGTCACCTCTCTGAGCCTCAGTTACTTCGTTTGCAAAATAAAGAGAATAACTCCATTCTAGGATTTTTACAAAGGATAAAAATAAGTATAAAGCCTTTCTTGTAGCTCCTCGCCTTTGGAAGGTACCTTAGTGCAAGTGGTTATCATGTGGGCCAGCACCCTATTTTGCATGAGGAAACTTGGGCTCAGGGAAGTGAAATGGACAGCCCAAGGTCACAGAGGGTGTGAGTAGCAGAGCCAGACCTCAGATTTAGATTTTTTTTACTTTTGGCCCAGTTTCCTTTCTAACAGCCTACATTTAGTCTTTTTTCATTCTTTATTAAAAAACAAACGGGCGCCTGGGTGGCTCAGTTGGTTAAGCGACTGCCTTCTGCTCAGGTCATGATCCTGGAGTCCCGGGGATCGAGTCCCGCATCGGGCTCCCTGCTCGGCAGGGAGTCTGCTTCTCCCTCTGACCCTCCCCCTCTCATGCTCTCTCTCTCTCATTCTCGCTCTCAAATAAATAAAATCTTTAAAAAAAAAACAAAAAACGTGCTGCCCCTCCCCCCATTCTTTGTCTTTTTTTGTATATAGAGAGATAATAGGGGCAGGAACCCTACAGAGGTACAGGATAGGAGGAAGTATTCTGTTGGAGAAACTTAATTGACCAGCTTATCAAAATGTCTTACCAGGCTGGCAGAAAACCAGTGATCCTGGATCCAGCTCTGGCTGTAAGCAGTGAGAAATGTATTTTGAGCTCCTCTACTCCCTCCCCGTTATTTCCTTCAGTGCCCGCAAGCTCTGGTTGGCCAGGACTTCCAAGAGGATGAGGCTGATTTGAGCCAGTATCCTCTTGGCCAACTCTGTTTTGCTCCTCACTGGGAGCTGCTGAGAGGAAAATGGCTGGTTGGCCTTTGGGATGCTTCTGCCATCTGCAGAGGGAAGAAAAGAAGAGGTGAAACTGGAAGGTCCAAGGCTGACAGTCTGGCATCAGCAAAAAGATGCAAGTGTCTGGGAATCCTTGGCTCTCCTACTGCTAACTTCTGTGCAGAGATTGCCCTGTATGGATGGAGTTGGCAACACCTACCCACTCTCCTTTCTGAGCTTCTGTCAGGGACTGCTGTAGCCTGTGCTGACGAGGATGCCTGCCAGATCCCTCTTCACTGTGGCACCCTGTGCTCTGGACCTTTACCTGTCTTTCTCAATAATATTTGATATTTTCCTCCTCCCGTTCCCAAAAGGCCTTATTTCTGCTAGGAGACAGTTAATAAATGACACCAGCTAATGACTGCTAACTAGTTTGATTTCTCATGGTATCCTTCCCAGGTGACATAATAGGTAAGAGAAGCACGTGTGTCTGCAGAAGGCCCTACGTGACTCCAGGCGTGGGCAGTTTGGGCAG
This sequence comes from Neomonachus schauinslandi, assembly GCF_002201575.2. Classification (NCBI taxonomy): domain Eukaryota; kingdom Metazoa; phylum Chordata; class Mammalia; order Carnivora; family Phocidae; genus Neomonachus; species Neomonachus schauinslandi. Next base: position 71,017,458 of record NC_058411.1, on the reverse strand, counting down.
CGTGGTATCTGCAGCAGGTAGCATTTGCTAGGCATGCACTAACTCTCTCGGAGCTCTGCTTTTTGCATTAGGCACTGTGCTAGGTGCTGGGATAGGACATGAACTCCCTCTTATGGAGGAATTCAGTTTGGAAGGGAGTTGGGCATGTTCGAATAGTCATTATGATAGTGGCTGTGCTCTGGAGCAGACCATTTGTGTAAGGTCCTATGTAAGATCAGCTGAGCGAATCCATTAGACGTGTCGGGGAGATTTCAGAGCCTCAGTCCAGGCCTGGGTGGTAGTTGCGGGGGGCGCTGCACTTTAGTTGTCTGTAGACTCAGAATCATGTGGAAAGCTGATACTATGGTGGAGGCAGAACTCTTCAGGGCAGTTTATATTGGAACAAGCACAGCCTGTGTCTAAAAGGAATTTTCCTGGTGGAGCAGAAGCCTTGATAGCATGTTCAGCCCCACCCAGGGGTAGGGACGATCTTCACGAGAATTCACCCAATTCTGGTATGGTGCAGTGGCAAAACTGTGACTGGGGAATAATAAGACCTAGGTTGAAGTCCCAAGTTTTCTTACAGAGAGCTGGATCAATTAATCTATAACTTTATCGAGTACCTACGATGTGCGAGGAGGGTATGGGAATCAGGCATATAGACTCCTTTCCTGATCCCAAAAGCCCATAGTCAGGGTTCAGGCCAAAGGTTGCATGGCCTAAAGAGGAGGAAGGTAAGTGATTAATAATGACTATTAAACAACTTAATGGCAGGAACTGAGTTACCTACAATTACATCTTTGTGTGTGTGTGTGTGTGTGTGTGTGTGTGTTTAATAGGTACGCTGGCTCCTTGCTTGGAGCTAGGTACTAGCAAAGCCCTTGATAAATATTAATTGACTGACTATGGTCTATCAATGAAAGGAAAGCCACTTCTGAGGGCCTTGGTGAAGTGATGCTGTATCATTTGAAGAAATAACAGAAAATTCCCTCAGCTCTTAAATGTGTCTATAGTGCTGGAGGGTCCTTGGAGGGAAACGGGGAACTAAATGCAGATGCCATCATTAGTCTGGCCCATGCCATTGGGAGACCCTTGTCCTGTCATGAGACACGACCTGCCTATGGCTTCCGTCCAGGCCACTTGGAGTGGAGGCAAGTACCTTGGGCCATGAATCAGAGGCCTGGGCTCTACTCCCACTTCTGCCATTTGCCATCTGGGTGAATCTGGGGGAGTCAGCCCTGCCCGTGCTGCGTAAAGGGAATAATGTCTACCCTGCATTAATACGGTAGTCCCCCTTTATCTGCAGTTTCATTTCCCGAGGTTTCCGTTCCCCGCAGCCACCTGCAGTCCAGAAGCAAGATGATCCTTCTCATGTGCCATCAGGTCAGTAGTAGCCTCATGCGCCTCACGCACCTGTGTCATTCCCCTCACTGCTTCATCTCATCACGTAGGCGTTTTATCATCTCACGGGATCCCAAGAAGAAGAAGGGTAAGAGAGACCACATTCAAATAACTTCTATTACAGTATATTGTTATAATTGTTCTATGTTATCAGTTATTGTTCATCTCTTACTGTGCCTAATTGATAAACTTTATCATAGGTATGTGTGTGGGAGAGAAAACATGGTATGTATGTGGTTCGGTACTGTCTGTGGTTCAGACATCCACCAGGGGTCTTGGAACATATCCCCTGTGGATAAGGGGGGCTACTGTATGCAGAACAGAAAATCTCCAAAGCAGAGCTTAAAGGATAATGTGGTTCTATCCACAAAGCACCCTATTCAGAGGCATTCACCCTCTAAAGTATCCCTGCTCTGTAGATGAAGTAACGAAGTCTAGAAAGGCTAAATGACTTGCAGATTATGTGTTGAGCTGATGGTATCTTTGTTTCAGAGAAAGAGATCTTTCCTCAATTGTCACCTTCTCTGTGTTTAAAATTGCCCCTTGCCCCTCCCTCCGTACACACTCCGTCTCCCTTTCCTGCTTTATTTTTCTCTGTAGCGCCAACACAATTTAACATATCATATATCCTTAGAGATGGCTTACCTGCTGGACATTGCCTTATGCTACATTTTAGGCTGGCATTTCAGAAGCAAAGAAATGAAGGATGGTGATGAAAGTGAGCCCTGGACATTGGAGCCTTGGGCCCTATCTTCTGGCTGAGAAGGGGTTCTGCCAAGTAAAAGGATCTTGGAAGTCTGCTTCGCTGGGTTCAGCTTCTAGGTCAAGGGTAAATCTAGTAGTAGGTAATGTTTGCAAAAAGAGATCTGAGAAATAGGGTTCTTGGGTTCCTTTGCTTTTGTGCTTGGTCCTGGGTTCTGTCATCATGGAGGAGGCCAAGAGGATTCTAAGGGCTCAGCTTCCCTAGAGTGAATTCTCCTATAGGCTTGTCCAGTTAGGAATAAGGCTACTGTATTAAAGCTTTGGGTTTATGCAAGATGTAATGATTAATGAAAGAGGGATTATTTACTTAGAAAAGGATTCTGGGCATTTGTGTGCTGTAGATGACAAAACCCTGGACTAAGCCTTAGCAGCGCTAGGTTCCGGTCTCGGCTTTGCAGCTAATCTTCTGGGTGACCTTTGGCCAGGCACTATACTTCTCTAAAGCTGGTTTTCCCCATTTCTCTCTAGGTTGGAAGAATTGTGTAAGATTGCAGCTTTAAAAGTCTTTAAAGCCTATAAAGGAAGGAAGGAAATGACTGTTCGCATTTATGAGGTGACTCCTAAGAGCCAGCTACAGTGTAGGATGTGTTCATCAGGAAAATTAGCTCATTTAGTCTTCACAAGCACTTGGACCGTTTTACAACCATTTTATAGATTAGGGAACTGAGGCTCAGGGGGATTTGTCTTCAGAGGGTCAGCAACGGTTTCAGGGTTCTGGGTCTAGTGCATGAGCTCCTACCTTAGATGTGGGTCTTGGCCCTCAAGAGACTTCCAGGTGACCCTGCCCTGCTCCTTATCCTGGCGATTCTCTACTAAACCTTAAGGTGAATAAGGAAATTGTTTTTGTTATTCAGTGGCATTAAAAGGGGGCTTATGAAACACAGCAGTGCTAAGCAGTTTTCTGTCAGCAGCCTGCGTGGGATAGATTCGGGTGGTCCCAAGATCTTTGTCCAAACATCTTTGACCTCAGCATTTGACCTGTTGACCTCTTCTTCTTGAAACTCTTCTCCCTTGGCTTCTGTGACACACTCTCCTGTCTGTCTTTGTATCATTCTGTTCCTTTTTGGTCTCTTTTGGTGCAGGCACCGCCTCCACCCCTTATATGTTATTTTAAGAGTCTGCCTCTTCTTTACTTCTCACTCAGCATTTTCTCCCTGGGTGATACAGCAGTCATTCACAAGGATTCAACTCCACCAATTTCCTAATAATTCCTACATCTCTATCTTCAGCTCAGATTTCTTCCTTGAATTTCCAACTCCTCTATTCAAAAGCTGCTTGCTGGGAGCGCCTGGCTGACTTAGTCGGTAAAGCACATGACCCTTGATCTCAGGGTTGTGAGATCGAGCCCCACGTTGAGTGTGGAGATTACTTAAAAATAAATCTTTTTAAAAAGGGCGCCTGGGTGGCTCAGTCTGTTAAGCGTCTGTCTTCGGCTCAGGTCATGATCCCAGGGTCCTGGGATCAAGCCCCATGTCTGGCTCCCTGCTCAGCAGGGAGTCTGCTTCTTCCTCTCCTTCTGTCCCTCTCTGTCGGCCCCTCCCCACTGCTTGTGCTCTCTCTCTCTCTCTCTCAAATGAATAAATAAAATCTTAAAAAAAAAAAGTTTAAAAAAATCTGCTTGATGGGTATGTCCACCTCGATGATCTAAACAAACTTTATTTTATTTTATTTTTTTAAAGATTTTATTTATTTATTTGACAGAGAGAGAGACAGAGAGGGAACACAAGCAGGGGGAGTGGGAGAGGAAGAAGCAGGCTCCCTGCTGAGCAGGGAGCCCAATTTGGGGCTTGATCCCAGGACCCTGGGATCATGACCTGAGCTGAAAGCAGACTCTTAACGACTGAGCCACCCACCCAGGCACCCGTAAACAAACTTTATTTTAGCTTGACTTCTAACTTCAGACTTTTAGCTTAATTTCTAAAGCTAACTCCATTATTTCCCCACCAAATCTATTTTTATTCACTCTCCTAGTAGGTGATTCCATTCTCTTCCTGATCACCAAACATGGGACCTGAGCGTCTTCCGGCATCTTTTTCTTCACTCATCCTTATATACCACCAGTTAAGAAAAGCTGATCTTAACTTCCCTTTCCTTTTTTTTTTTTTTAAGATTTATTTATTTATTTGACAAAAAGAGAGGGAGGGAGAACACAAGCAGGGGGATCGGCAGAAGGAGAAGGAGAAGCAGGCCCCCCACTGAGCAGGGAGCCCGATGCGGGCTTGATCCCAAGACGCTGGGATCATGACCTGAGCCGAAGGCAGACGCTTAACCGACTGAGCCACCCAGGCGCCCCTTAACTTCCCTTTCCTATTACCACTGTTTCTGTTCAGTTTCTAGTCACCTCTGACCTCAACCAGCCACAGCCTCCTGTTATCCCTGCCTCTGGTTTCATCCCCATTTGAATCTAGCCTCTAATGAGCCACCAAAGTCATCTCTCTGAAGCACAAATTTTACCATCATTCCCCTGCTTAAATCTTTCCATTTCTCTTGATAGCCTTCAGGATAATGTTTCCATATGCAGAAGGGGTATAGGTGGAATATATATGTGAAGGCCCTTTCTGCTCTGCCTTCTGCATATCTTTGCCTTATACTTTATACTGTGTAACAACAATCTGCTCATAGTTCCTTGTGTTCGTTAATTGAATGATAGTGAAATATATAAACATGAGACCCCCTGGACTCGAAGTATCCCAGGCTCAAAGCTTCTAGAATAGGATGCTAGGGAATCAACTTAGCTAGAGGGCCTAAAAGTTCCTCTAACTGAGGGTGTGTGTAAATCCCACTGACATTTCTGCTCTTGGTTTTGTGGTGAAGAACTCACATTCCAGCACTGCCCTGGGATTCAGGAGACTTAGACCTAGTCTTGAATCTTTCACTTAGGGCAACTCCCATCCCATTTCTAGGCCCAGAATCAGTGGGTGAGCCAGGCAGTTAGGAGAATGGGCTCTGGAGCCCAGGCTGCCTGACTGGAATTCCATCTACTCCTCTCAAAGCTGACCTCTCCTTGCCTCAGTTTCTCCATCTGTAGAATGAGTATAATGATAGTCCCTATCTCAGAGTTGTTTAATTAGATGAGTTAACATAATGCCTGATATAGAGGAAGTGTTAAGTAAATGTTGGTTTCTATTATTATTATTACTGTTGAAGGAAATCTAGTGGGCCTCGAGAGACCTCCAGAGGACAGACAATTACAAGATTAACCTAGTGGAGGTGCAGGGGACCCAGGGCTCCTTTTTAGTTGTCCTGGGATTAAATTATGTCTGAGTAACTCAGTCTTCCATGTCTATGGAATGGGCAGAAATAATGCTTGCCTTTAGCAAGTCTCCCAAAAAGTGGAAGAGCCAAAGAAGAAAGAGAAAGCAGACCTAATGGGTGTGTTCCCCATCCCTTTTTGCTTCCTCCACCTAGATGCCTTTACAACTAGGCTCCCAGAGCCCTCATCTTGCTCCTAGAACCCGGGGACAGCCATGATACCCCTTCTTGCTGCTGGCTTATTCCCATTGTTCCAAGCTTCTAATCTTAGAGGATCCAGGAACCTTTGTGCTGAGATTTAATTGATGGTAATTGTGTCATCCTTTTGGGAACATCTGCTTAACAGTCGCCCTTCCCAGACAGGCAGAGTTGCTCCAAGGAGTAGTGTCCTTGATGATGGGAAGGTTGAGTACCCTTCAGTTCTGTCCATTAGAGCCTGTCTGGGCAATAGTCTATGTTGGGTCTGGCACTTGGAAGCACTCCAGCTGAGCTGAGGCCTAAGCCACTCCCCTGGCTTATGCTAGATTTCCCCATATAAAATGGACAGACTTCCATCAGTCTAGACATGCTCATTTTCATCAGTTTACTTTCCAAGATGAGATATTTAAACTTAGCACCTAATGGCCAAAGAGCCTGTCAAAAATAGAAGGTACAGAGTCAGGACACTCTGAAAGATGAAGTCCTCAGAGCCCACCACTTCTACAGTCGCCCTTCCCAGACAGGCAGAGTTGAAGGCCTTACCCATGAGACATGCTTCACCTTAGCTCCACACTGCCGCTCTCCTCTACTTCCTCGTTTTTTTCCCCAGATTTCTCCAAGGGCTATCTTAAATTTTTGTAGCTCTGACGGAAAGAAAATGGCAAGTCCACTGCACAGATCCATTACTTTTGGTCCTCGTCCTGTGCAGAGCCACATACTGGAGTTAGGTAGAATCAGAGAAGAGAGAGCAATAAGGTTCATGTAATAAGTCCACTAGCTCTCTGTCCGTACCAGAGATCCTCATGGTGTGGCCCAAACAACACCTGTCATTACAGTCACCTTGAGGATTGGGGAGAGTCTTTAAAAATGCATATTTCTGGGTCCTTCCACATTTACTTGAATCAGTCTCTGGAAGGTAGTCTGCTAGTAAGTGTTAATAAGCTTATTGGGTGAGTCTTAGGCCTACTCAGGTTGGAGGATCATGGTGTTAGAGATTGGGCTTTTAAGTCTGGGATGGCCTGAGAGGGGCACTGAAGTCTGGAGGAGGGCTAAATGACCTGATTGAATGCAAGTCAGGCAGGTGCTTGGGGTTCAGCAGTAAACATCCCACTTAAATATCCAGGTTTTCCTGAGTGGCATGTTCTTCAGTCTGTGATGGGGATGGAGGAGGACATGGGGCATCCACCAGCCATCCTGCCAGAAGGGGGAGAGCACTGAAATGGCAAACCATCTCTCCCTGCCCCCAGCCCCAAATGCAGAAGTAGGCAGGTGGGTCTGACCAAAACATGAACCATTCTAACCTTAGCTTCATTTGTTCAGCAAATATTTATTGAGCACCTACCTTCTATGTGTTGGGCATTGTTATTGGTGTTTGGGATATATTCATGAATAAAGCAAATATCCCTACTTTGGTGGAGTTTACATGCCAGAGGTAAGAAATAGAAAATAAACAATAAACATTATGTAAATAAGTCAATTATATGTTAGGAGGTAATAGATGCAATGGAAGAAAAGAGTAGAGCAGGGTAAAGGGGCTGGGTGGGGACAAGCATCAGTACTAAGTAGGGCAGTCAGGTAGGCCTCCGGGCCAAGAGCAGGAGGAGGGCAGGGAGCTGGCTATGCATCTGTCTGAGGAGATACATACCAGCACAGAGAACAGAGAGTGCAAAGGCCATGGGGGGTGTAGAGCAGATCTGGTTTAACCTTAAGTCTGGGGCTCAACGTCTTAAACCATTTTCCTAGAAAACTTACTCCCATGACCCTATTTCTGTGAGGGTGCTCAGGACCTAAAAGAAATACGACAGTAACTTTAGAAGACGTGCTAAGCTGCCGTATTAGAGAAGGTTAGTGCTGGACTGAAGTGTAGGCACCTTCCCTTCTCTTTCATGTGAATAGGGGGAAGTGAAGTGCCATCGAAGGTGTGGCAGAGATGGGACTAGACTGTAGGCCCCCTTCCTGTTAGATTTTTCTGGGCAGTTTTGTTTCAGATTAACCCTCCAGAAGGACAGGTCAGGACAGAGCCTGAAGGGTCAGAGTAGGCTGGTTTGTGTTGGGGGCTGTAGAAGTGGTGGGTTCTGAGGACTTCATCTTCCCCAAGATTTCTGGGCCCCTTTGCTTTTCCCTCTGCCGCCCCGCCCCCCCCCTGCCCCGCCCCACCAGGGCCATCACTAACCAGTAACTCCCTCTTTGCTGCTAATGGTGGGAGGCTTAGGGAGTGGCTGTCAAGGAGAGTGATGGTTCTAGAAGACAATATACAGTTTATGAATATTGAATTTTGGAGCTCGCCTCTGCCGCCACCGTTGTAGGGAGCCAGCCAGGCTTGGCAATGTTATTTGATAATAGAATAATCATCATTTATATCGCAGCCCTGGAGAGCCTCTGCTACTGACAGTGGCTCAGTCCCTGGGTGTTCGAGAAGTATAACAGGCTCTAGCAGGGAAAGTGAACCGGGTTGAAATCCCTGACCCTAGAGAGCTGGAGTTGGGCCTCTGTCACCGACCACTGAGAGGGGGGTAATTTAGCAAAGATGACACCCAATAATAAAAGCAGCCCTGAAATACTTTCTTTAAAAAATGTGTCCTGTGAGAACATCTAGGTTTACCTCTGGCTCTCTAGTTGGGTCGTTGACTCCACTCCGTCCTCCCTTTATTGGGTGGTTCCTCAGCTAGAGGTGTAGTTAGCGGTGGACAGTGGGTCACACTCTGACATGGCTCTGTCACGTGCCAGAGGGCTATCCCATCAGAAACACGGGAAGGAAGGAGGAAATGGGGCCAGCTGGCACATGCATAGACTTAAAGATCCAAAGGAAAGACCTCATCATTCCTGGGTATTTGGATGTAAATCTCTTTGGCAAATCAAACTTGTATTTCAAAGCTATTCTCCCTTTAAAATGGGGTGGTGAGTTATCTTGTGAAGAGAGTCATCATTCTTAGGAAGTTGTCAGGAGGTTACCCATGGGGGAGTGTGGGTGGAAAGTGGGGCTGGCTCACACAGTAGGACCCAGAAAGCAAAAACAATTCGGTAATGTTCTTCAACTTTGAAATAAGCTAGACTCCCACCTTTGTCCATTGTTTCTAAGTTCCCCAAAGGGCCTTGAGAGAAAAGAGGGGCTCACACTGTGGCAGGAGGATGGATGTTCAGAAGCTCAGAGAGGCTGTGGGCCCTGGGACGTCTCTGAAGCTGGCTCCAGGGCCTCCTCACTGGTGAGTCAGGTGTCCCTCCAGCTCGAAGACAGCCTATCCTCTCGAGGACTCTGATGGAGAGGTTAAGGGACCTCAGGGACTCCAGACGCCAAAGTGAGGACAGGCAAAGGGAAGGTTGCTAGGAATACAGCAGGAGATGTCCCAGGAGGCATTTGAGGTTTCTTGACCAGAAGGAGATTGAGGTCATGGGGGAGTAGAAGCTTTGGCTTGAAACCAGTAGTATATAGTGGGGGGCAGGGATGGGGGCACCCCTAGAAGACAAGTTCTGAATCCATGGTATCAGAAACACTTAGGAGCTTTTGTGGAACACAAACTCCTGCGCCCATCCCCACTTCCACAGGAAGACAGAATAGACTCTCCAGAGGCAGGGAGAGGCTGCACGGTTCCAAAGGTGGGGATGAAGACAGAGGACAGTGGTGGAAAAGAACAGGCCCGGGCCTCCATCCACAGAGGGAAGGGGTCTGGGTGAAGCTCTTTGAGAGCATAGGTAACTGATAAACCCCATGTCAGCCTGGTCCCAGACTTTTAAGTCTTTGCCTATTTCAGAGGTCGGGAAAGCCCTGTCCTGATGTCAGTGCTATCATCTAGTGGCTCTGTGACCTTGGGCAAATCACTTCACCTGTCTGAGTCTCAGTTGCTTCTACTATAAAATCAAATGGTTACTAGGGTCTCTCTCCAGCTCTTGAAACAAGAGGTCTGTGGTTCTAAAGATTGTTATGGCTGGTGTATTCCATTCAGAAGACCAGAGCCTGGGTGCTATTCCTTTATTTGTGGACTATTAGGAGGCAGCTGACCTGGGGCCAGCTAGTCTGTCTGCCAGCTTTCAGGCCACAGCCACACCTGATCACTTAAGAGAGCTTTCCCCAGACTGGAACACTGCTTCTGTGTGAGTAAAATTAATTAAATTAGAAAATATAAAAATGGGGGTTCCATGGCCCAATGAGTTTGAGTTTCTGTGGGTTAAACACATTCAACATTTTCTTTTTTCACAGGACTTCTCAGAGCCTTAACACACCATTATGCATTTTGAATCTCTTACAGGGGGAATAAACAGAATTTCCCAAACAAATCTGATCATGGAATCCATTTTTCTAAGGAACAGCCCATCAGATTAGTGTTTCATAGAGCACCCACAGAAAGAAGTTTCCCTACACTGGCATCTCTCTTTCTCTAAAAACAGTAACAATTGCAAGTCAGGTGGCCCTTACTCTTTCTACAAAGGTCACAAATTCTTGACCTTCGAGGTGGGTAAGAGTGTTTCTACTCTTCCTACTCTGGAATCCCAAAGGCAGGCAATCTTTTATCACAGTCTCCCTAGCGCAGCCTTGCAGGCAGTGCCAATGATTTTTTGCTAATTGCTATTGAATTCCCATTGAATGGACACCCCTCAGGGTTCCCCATATTAGTCCCCCATGCCTCCCTGCAGCAGATGCTCACAGATTGTCCCCTTCACCTTGACAGAGAGGTAGAGAAAGACAAGTCAACATGGGCTTCTCTGAGCCCAGAGTTTCCTCTCGGTGGTGACCTGGTCTAAGGATCATTGTGGCTGGATTGACAGGTAGTAGCTGTTGACTCTGGTTTGGAGTTGATTTTCTGTAAGAAACGGGAAGAAAGCTGCTGGAGTCCCCCACCTAAGGAGTATATACTTCGTGGGATGGAAGGTAAGCTTGAGGAGGAGGAGTTGGCTGTCTTATTTGGGCAGGAAGGGCTGGGTTGCACTCCCTTGGACTCTGTTTTTACACCCCATTTTCCACACGCATGTCTCATCACTCTACCCTCTTTCTCCTTCGTCCTTCTTTTGGGTTCTTTCCGTCTCCCCCCTGCTCTTCTAAAAAGACAGGCTCTCCTTCCTCTTCCCCTATCCCAATCTCCCAATTCCCTCTTCACACCCCCGCTGCCCTCCCAGCCTGGCAGCCTGCCCTGTAGGAATGTTAATTAGCATTCATGATTTAATTAATTCAGTAGCTAATTAATGATGGGGGGTGGAGAGCTGGGGTGCAGGGGAGCTGGGGGCTGGAGGTGGCAAGGAGAAAGAGCGGAGGCTGCAGAAGGCATCGCAGATGGCGGTGTGGTGGCTGGCACGGTGCCCACCGCCATGGATGCAGACACTCACGCGCACGCACACGTACACACACACGCACGCACACACCAAAAAAAAGGAAAGGGTGATCGAGGAATAAAATCAAAAGCAGGGAGAGAAGGGCACAGGGGCCCTGGGAACTGGGGGTGGGGAAGGCTCTAGATCTATTTGAATCTGCTCCGGAAGTGGAAGAGGAGAAAAAAAAGAAACCACCACAGGCGCAGAGAGAGGAGAGAGCTCTCCCGATACCCCAGCCCACCCCCAGCCCACCCCAGCCACCCCTCCTCCCTGGCATGGGATTCATGGGCACCAGCTGAGGACAGGGTCCCCTCCCTCTGCTTTCCATAAATATTGGCACCGAGGACCCAGGCTCAGAAGGACGGGACATTCTCAAAGAAAATTGTGGGGTTTTTTTTTAAGTTCCTTTTTAAAATATATGTGTATATATATTTTTAAAGCATTGCACCTGTTTTGGTATGAGGGCGAAGGCAAGTGAAAGAAGGTGACCGAGCCAGGAGGAGAGAGCGCAGATGGCTTGGTGGTGGTATGGTGTGGTGAGTTGTGGGGAGGAGGCGAAGGGGTCTGGCAGAGGTTGGGGGTGGGCGGAATGAGGACCCTGTTTTCTTTTCGGTGTGCTGTGGATGAAGGAGAGAGAGAGAGAGAAAGGGGGTGGGGAGAGAAGCGAGACAGATGGCAGAGTGGAGAGGCGGCAGCCAGTGCCGGCACGGCCCAGCCTGGGCGGACCCAGCCCCCCCTACCCCCTCACCCCCCACCCCCCGCCTGCCAGCTTTCCAAATGCCACCCTTCCCCCATCCTCCCCTCTCCCCATCCCCCCAGCTTGGCACTGATCTCCAAGAGGGAGGGAGGGAGGCTGGGCAAAGAGCATCTGTTCCCTCCATTCTCCCAGCTCTATCGGCTGCCAACCTAGGGCCATCGTCTGCCTCCATCACCCCTCCGCCCGCCTGCCCGCCCGCCTACCCACCCAATCCCAAACGGGTGCTGGATCAGGTGCCGAATCGGGCTGCCTCCTCGGGTATACCCGTCACTATGCATTGCTGTGTGTCTGCCACCGCTGCCTGGCACTCGTGGGGCCGTGTGCGTGTACGTGTGTGTGTGTGCGCGTGTACATGTACGCAGAAGCGCGTGCTGTATGTGAGCCTCCTGGGCACGGGTGGGGGTTGGCACTGCGCTGGCCAATCTAGTGTCCAACCAGGAGGACAGAGGGATGGAGTGGCAGAAGGAGGGGAGAGGGTCGGGGCCCGGGAGGGCAGAAGCAAGTGCATGGGTTGCTTCGTGCTGCCTGCTTCCAGGCGTGGGCACTGCAGCTGCCACCCTTGTGCCCGCGGAGATGGGAGGAGTCGGGTGGGGGTGGGGCGGCAGGAGCCCCGGGGCTCTGAGAGGAGGACCGCTGCCCTGGAGCCATTGGCATCACCCCCGTCAGGCCGGTGCCCGAGCTGGTGCCTTGGGGACAGGGGCCCCAGGAGGCAGAGAGGAGGGGCAGGGGTATGCTAATGATGTTGCTGTCCCTCTGGAGCTCAGCTCTGAGAAATGGTGGGACTAGGGGGTAGTCAGCCTTCTTCCGGTCTGGGAAAGTAAAGTGGGGGAAAGAGTAGCCAGGGAAGTGCCCAGAAAGTGTCTAAGAGCCAGGACAAGGGACTGTGCCACTGCTCCCTGGGGAGAGCTCCTCGGGGCCGGCAGTCTGGCCCTACATGAAAAGCAGGGGGACATGGGCGTGAGGCCATGGGTGCTGGCGCTGCCTGAGGAGCCGGGCACAGGCTCTGGCATTGTGTGGAATGGAGGAGGGTGGCCGTGCCTCTTGCCAATCTGCTTGAGGGGGTGGCTGTGCCAGGGGTGTGAAGGGAGGTGAGATGTTGGAGTGTGTGTGTGTGTGTGTGTGTGCGTGTGTGTGAGTTGTTTGGGAGAACAGACTTTCTCCTGCCAGGACCTCCTTCCTGTTCCCTCTTAGGCATGGGGAGTGGAGCAGCAGAGGGAGAGAGGCATGAGGACACAAAGGAGGAAGCGCGCCATTGCCAAGACCCCAAGGAAGAAGGATGGAGAACGCTGGCAGTCCGGTCTGGCCCCCGGCCAGTTTCCTGCTGAGGATGGCCAGCTCCTCTTGCCTGGTCTGCGTATGTCCCTGCGCGAGCGTGCTGAGGGCGGGGGTGGGGCCTGCTTGCTGAGCTCCGGTCTAGAATGGGAAGGGCACCTTTCTGGGGATCCCATTTGGACTTTGCACTCTAACAAGTGAGCTATCTGATTTTCTCCCTGGCGCCTTCCTCTCCTCCCCCTCCCTCCCCTCCACCCCTCTTTCATCTCTCCATCACCATCTGGGTCCCACTGCTTGGCACCCAACCAGCTGGATGCCGCCACGCTTGGCGGTGCTGCACTGGCACGTGCACAGCGTCTCAGATCCTGGCACTGCGGCAAACCCAAAGCCGCCAGACATGCTCACGACCGCCACTTGGCGGCAGAGAGAGAGGGGGCGGCGCACACAGGCAGGCCGGGCGTCAGGCGGAGCTCTGGGCTGGGGGGTGGCACAACACGGGACCCTCGACAGCTCGCTGCGTCGGTACTCCAGCCAACCCCAACTAGACACCCCCCGCCCTCCTACCTCACTGCCCCCGGGAAAGGGAGTTAGCCTGCTACCACACTCAGTGTGTGAGAGCTACTGCAAGGGAAGCTGGGGCACACAGGGACAAGGGCAGAGGCAAGAAGCCAAACCCAAGGCTCCAGGCCAGTGACCTGTACACCTCTCTGGGCAGTGGGGACAGGAAAAAATACCGTCAGGGTGAATGAGAGCTGGAGAGAGGCCAGCCGGCTGTGTTGTCACAGAGCTGGTGCCAGAAGAGATTGGAAGAGAAGTGGGAAGGAGGGCCCCTCCAGTCTCGCTGCTGGGTGGTGGGGTGGTTTGCGCCTGTATGCATTTCATCTGCCTTGTGATTGGCTGAGCTGTGGTTGAGATGAATCAGTTCTTTCTCCCTTGTTAGAAGGCCCATATTCAATAACAGTCCTAGAAAAATGAAGAGGTGCTCTAGGCCTAGAGAGGTAGGCAGGTATAAGGAAGACAAAGGCACCTGGGACTTGTCCTTCCAGAAGGACTGTTAGGGGAGATACAGTGTTTCGGAATTTGTCAATGGCACCCCAGTTAGGTAGAATTTGGATAAATATCCATGCCTTTGAAGTCCACCCCTGGAAGGGAAACCACAAATCAGCAATAAGCCCTCATAAAAAGGAAGGCTCTTAGGAGGGGAGTCCCCAGCATCTGTGATGACAGAGACCACCCCTGTGCCTTCAGGGGCAGTGCCCTTGGCAGTGCCACAAAACTGGACCTTGGGCCTCCATCTGGAAGAACTTCTAGTAGGATGGGCTTTCCTTCCTAGCCAGAAGCTGTGGATTAGTAACTAGGAAGATACTCAGGTAGAAGATTTGGCTCTGGGTGATGTTGAGGGAGACTGGGTGGCTCTGATGGAGGATAGGACCTGCCCAGAGGGAAGTCAAGCCATAGCCGTGCTGGACTGAGCTGCTTAGGGTTGGGGGAGCTCTGGTTTCAGCATTTCTGGGAGTGGATGCCAACTTCAGAAGAGGGGAGATGATTTCCACAGCAGAGGAAAAAGCAGGGAGACACTCAGCCAAATGGGTGAGTGGACAATGTTTCTTTTCTCCTGTTCAAGAACAGCCAATGTAAGCAGAAGACACAGTCAGATTTCCCAGATGGTGGAGGTGGGGGTGAAGGCAGAGTAATGAAGAAGACAAACCTGAGGTGATGCTAGGCCCCTGGTGGTACCCCCTGGTGGAGCAGGGTTGGGCCTGGGTGCTGGAGAGTGAGGGGCAGGTCACAGATGTATATGGGCTGAGCAGCCCAAATCAGGGGTTCTTGAACTCCAGAGAGCATGGGATCACTTCAGGAGTTTCTAATTCAGCGAATCCGAAGTGTGGTTCAGAAATGTGCATTTTAAGCCAGCACTCGGGTGACTGCACTGCAGGTAGACAGAACTTTGAGAGACTGTTCTAAGATGCGGCAGTCACGATAGGACAGTTAACCTAGTCTGATTTCTCTAGGCCTGTGCATCTTTCTTCTTCCTCCCCAACCACAGGCATGTCTTATGCTGTCATGCCTGTGGTCCGTGTGTTGTGAGATGTGTGTCAGTGTGTTGTGGGTAGGAGCAGTTGGACAGATAGTGAGGTCAAATCAGGCAGATTTAGCTTGTCAGAACCATGCCTCTCACCTTACGGAACACTTCCAAATTCTGATGGTTGGCTGCCCTGTGTTTTTGAAACTTCACCACTGAGAACCACTAGGTTAGGAGCACAGCCGGGAGATGGCTCTCTGTGGTCCAGTAAGATTTGTGTGGATTCTGTAGCTCAGTACAGGATGAGTCCTAATTATACTTCTTCTTGGAGACAGGTCTGGGTCCTGGGTAGTGGAAGGAGGGGTGGACAGAGTACAGGGCCTAGCCTACTGCGGATACCTAGCAAGATGCAAATGAGGCTGTTGTTTGAGCACTTGGTGGGAATGAGCACAGCATGGGTCAGTCAAGTCCAGTTGAAAAGCCATGGATATCAGGGAAGGACTGTGGATGTAGGGCATGCTGAGTTCCTACTGATTACCTCTTCCAGTGTTTTAGCCATTGTTTGTGTAAAAGTGTGTGTGTGGTGGTTGGTAAGATTAAGAGTCAACCCCAGGGGGGCGCCTGGCTGGCTCAGTTGGTGGAGCATCTGACTTTTGAACTTGGGGTCATGAGTTTGAGTCCCACATTGGGTGTAGAGATTACTTAAAAAAAAAAAAAAAAGTCAATACTGGGTCACCTTTCCCCATCACCTTCCTTCTGGTCCACTTAAAATCAGCCTGCTTCCACACTAGTTTCTAACCAGACACCTCTCTGTGGCTGGAGAGCTGCAGGAAACACCAGGCTCAGACTACTGACAGGGAACAATGCCATTTACCCCTTGCCTATCCTTTGTGTGGAAGGTTGTCTGGGCCCTCTGTATGATGGAGAATGACAGGGTGGGTCCTCACCTAATTTCACGTTCCTCCCATAAAGTATAGTCTCGCCCTGGAGGCTTTCCCTGGGGATCACTTCCCATCTTTCTCCAGACTTTATGAACCACGGTCTAGATCTTCTATGAATGTCCTCTGTCTGGTTTTTCTTTCATCTGCCCTTTTCACAAGGTATCCAAGCTATACTCCTGCAGACTGGGTCTGTAGCCCTTCTTGCAGAAAGGGCCTCCTTGGCATTGGAGCATTTCTTCCTTAGTCCTCAAGGACATCCTCGGGGCTTACAAATTTCTCACTAGTTGCTCCCAGCTGGTGGGTTGAGCTTCTCACTGCAGCCTAGAGAGAAAGGCCCTATAACACAGGGTCCCAGCCTAGTTTATTCCTGTTTCCAGGAGTTTTCCCAAAAGTTTCCTCCTGGTTTCTCTTCTACCTCTCCTCTCCCCAGTGTCACAATGCAGAGGAATGGAAGGTCCTTTCCCCATGGATTGCAACATTTGGTCACCCTTCCTGATGTAACAGGTTACATTTCCCCTGACTGTTTATAAGTTATTCTCACCTACTGTTGGATGTGAAGAAAATGAATATGTCCTGGAGGCTGGTTGTACTTATGGGAAGTGTAGGTGATAGGGCTGGGGGCATATCCCTTGCGCCTCTATACCCATGGGGCCCATCCTTGCTGGCATGTGTGTATCCCCATAGCTCTCTCTGCCTGGCCCTGCTGGTTGCTGACAGTGTGCGTGCTTGTTTCATTGGGGCAGTTATATACACAGAGCTCTGTATTTCAGGTGTGAATTTCTATAGAGGGATGAATGTTTGGATGAGAAAATGTGCCTTAAAGCAACCAGGCTGGTGGAGGTTTGGGGAATTGGTGATCTATAAGCCCTATAAGTGGCTAAGGAACAAATAGAAGGAAATTAACAGATAGAAGGAATTAAGCAGAAGGGTGCTACTGGGTCTGGAATACTTGGCTTTCTTGGTTCTTGTGCATGCTTCTGTAATGTAGAAAGGGCTAGAGGGTTGAGGGAAGAAGGGTTTCTTTTTGTGGCTCTACTGCAGACTGCCCCATTCGGCTGCTGCAGCTTTAGATTTTCTCATATTCTTCCAGAAGACTTTGAGTTTTGTTCCTAGTTGAGAATGGGGTACCTGAAGCCGTCGCCACACTGATTCTGGTTTAGTGCAAAAACAGCCAAGCTCCCTTCCACCTCCTGTCTCCTGGTACTGATCCTAGCAGTAAGTAGGCTAGGCCAGAATTTGGATGCCTTAGGGCCCATGTGTGTCAGAAACCCTAGGCCTTTGCCCCAGGCCGTGGAGGACCAATATTAGGAGGCATGGATTTAAGCTCACTTTAGGGTTGTTGGGGTGGGGCCTGTATTTCAAGATAGATGTTGATGTGCCAGGCGTTTTAAGTTGGGTCTCCTTCTCCTCAGGAGAAGCAACAGGGTTTACCCAGGGTGACCTGGTGTTCGCCTCTAGCATTCTGCATAGGGCCTGACGACCTGGACTTCCTTCCACCAGAACAGCCCACTGAGCATCTCTGAAGCAGGAGCGGAGCTGTGGGGACTTCTGGTCTGAGAATGGGATTGGGGAGGAAGGCTTCCAGTCACTGGGAACATGGAATGGCATACCTGACTCCACAGTCAGCCAGACTCTTATTTCTCAAGTTACAGGGCTCCTGGTAAGGACAGTGGCTTAGAATCAGCTCCTGTCCCCTGCTGTGCATGTACACGATGTCTCTAGACCAGGGTGTCCCCATGTGAGGGAACAGGCCGGAGGGCAGGAGGAGGCAGAGGAGGGATTTCTGGCTATGTTAACTCCTGGTAAAAATATTCACAGTTCAAACAACAGCCAATCTGTCCTGGTTGTAAACTCCTAAAAATATACACCACCACGCCTCTAATCATCCCCT
This sequence comes from Neomonachus schauinslandi, assembly GCF_002201575.2. NCBI lineage: Eukaryota > Metazoa > Chordata > Mammalia > Carnivora > Phocidae > Neomonachus > Neomonachus schauinslandi. Next base: position 70,999,681 of record NC_058411.1, on the reverse strand, counting down.
ACCAGGCGTTTGCCCCAGTTTTCTTTAAAATGTTTCCTCTTTCCCTCCTATCTTTCTAATTTTTGTTTTGTTTTCAACTTTTACACACAAATCACATTCCCTGAAAGCACAGAGTGAAAAAGCTTCTTTCCCTCTACACGTGCTGCTAAGAAAATAGTCTTATACACAGAGTTTCAATGGGAAAAGAAAAGGATAGGAAGGGAGGGACAGAGGAGAGGCTGAGAGGCAGGAAGGGTGGTGGCAAGAGCGCCAGCACGGCAGGGCCTGCATTTATAACTGGCATCACTGAAGGACTGCTTCCCCCCTACCCTGGTTGGCTAGAGTTGGAGCTCTTAATTTGAGAAATGGATTGGGTCAGAAGTGAGGTTCACAGAACATGTGGGCACTAGGGACTCGGCTGATTTTCCCATCTTTTCGGCACATAAGCCTCTGCTTCGGTATTAACATGTTCATGGGCAGAGTGACAGGCCAGGAAGTGGAAATCCCAGGGCTGACTGAACTGTGTGCGCATATTAAATGGATGATGGTAGTGGAAGAAGCCCTAAAGGAGAAAGTCTGCAAGGAGAATACCTTGAGAGGGGATCCCCGCCACCCCCGCCCAAGCCTGGGCAAGGGCGGTAGCAGAAACTGGAGGACTGGGAGCTTTTGCAGGCTTTTCTTTGCTGAAATAAAACACCTGCTTTTCTACCTTGTGCCACTTTAGCTGGGCTTTGGGGTCACCACCTGATGCTGGCAGAAACAATGAGGTTAGAGGTGGGGAACCCTCTTCTAGCTCATTCCTTTCATTGGTTTCCCTTGGTGATAGCACTCTGTCAGAGATTCGCCTTGTGCTTCGGTCATTGCCTTGCCCACCCACCCCCTGAGCTGTCCTCAGCTCCAGAGCCCCAGGGCCCTCCCAGACAGCCTCTGACTCTTTGGGTGGTGCCCCCAGCAGCTGCTGCTTACTGGTGGGAGGAAGGCAAGGGCAGAGGAGGAGGGAAGAACACAGGTGTGGAACAAGGGTCCCTGCAAAGGCAAGGATTTCAAGTGACCAGGAATGTAAAGGGGCCACTGGACATGGAAATAGAAGTTGGGGTTTGTGAAAGAAGTGAATGGGAGGAAATAGTGGTTAGCTGCAGGAAAGGGAAGTATACCCAAGATTCAGAAACCACACAGTCCTGTCCACCCCTTTCTTCCTGGGACCACCAAGATATGTTTGACAACACTGACTTTTCTAACTAGCGGCTGGGAACAAAGGGGTGTTAGCAGTCCTGATACTCAACTCAGGGGGCAAAGGTAGGTCCCTCCCCAGTCTCCAGGCTCTTCTCCCCATGGCCAGCCCCGGCTTTGGAAGCTGGGTACGGCCAGGGGCAGGCTGCATGGCTTTCTGTCCCAAGGATCACCATACCCATCCAAGGACTTAAAGCCATTTGCTCTTTCCAAGACTAGCGGTTTAAAGAAACCCTTAACGTGAGGGGAAAGAGACACAAACAGGAAAACAAACAAACAAACACTTGTTTGATGGGAGAGTTTGCAGTTTTTTTTCTGTATTTTCCAAGTTTATGTTTTACTTTAGTTCATTCCTCTGTCTCCATCTCTCTCCCGTGCACATGTGCGTGCGTGCTCGCTCTCTTTTTTTGGTTGTGTGTGTGTTTCAGTTTTTTTAAAAGAACTTTGGATTTGCCGTTGGTGGGCAGTGCCGGTCCCAGAGGCTGGACCCCCACATGGCAGGTCTGGGACAAGGGGCCGGCCCACGGCTGCTGAGAGGATCTCTGTGTTTAAAGCCTTTGAGAATAAATTACTGCAGTTCCCAGGGTGCAGGGTGGGGGTTGGCAGAGAGGTTCCTGGCGGCGGCTTCCCCTAGAGTCCAGGCCGCAGGGGTTCCTGGTCAGGCGAGGAGAGGGTTAGGAGGGAGGGGTGTGGGGAGAGTGAACTGAACACTTCTCCCCCTGCCAACCTCCAGTTTGGTTAGAGTTTTGTGGGCTCCCTGCCCATCCCAGGCTCCAACCTTGGGAGCCAACTGGGTATTTGGAAAGTTTGTGAGCTGTGTGGTGCTCTAGACAAGGGGGTAGGGAGAGGGAAGGGGGAGTAGCAAAGTTTGTTTTCCTTCCCCCTTCTTTGTCTTGGGTTTTCTTTTAACTTTCTTCTTTTCCTTTTCCTTTTTTTTTTTTTTTTTGGTGTTTTCTCAGTCAGTGAACAGCATGGGCTGACATATGTGTGTTTGCGGGGGGTTGACTGTGTTGGGGGGTGAATCCAGTGGGAATAAGGTAGTGGAAGATGGATTCAAGGATAGACCTCGTGTGTGGTGGGCAGGGCAGAGATGAGCGGACCGTCAGGATAATGAGATGGGTGTGCGTCTGTGAAGACGTGGGGCAAGGAGCCGCAGAGGAGGAGCAGTGTGTCTGGGGGCCAGGCGGGGGTGGGGGGGGCAGGGGAGCGGAGGCAGGGCTCTGCCAGAGGCGGGGCGTGTGAAGCCCACTGAGGGTGGGAACTGAAAGAGTCCCGTGAGGTGGGCGGGGCCGAGGGTCGGGGTGAGGGATGTGAGCTCCCACCAAACACCCCTTGGGGTAAGGGAGGGGGCCCTGAGGCCCTCCCCTTTCCCCCCATCTTGGTTCATCTGTTTATAAAGCTAGAAGTGTAGAGGTAGTAGTAGTTTTTGGGTTGGAGTCCGTGTGAGGTAATCTTGCTTCCTCTTTGGCAAAAGCCACAGCAGCCGTGGCGGCTGTGGCGGCGTTGGTGATGGTGATGGGTGGGCCCCCTGGGGGTGGGGCCGCCTTGCGCCGGTGGGCCGAGGAGCGCAGGTGGGAGGCCAGGGCTTCGTGCCCACTCAGCAGCACCTCACATGCCAGGCAGTGGTAGGTGCAGATGGGCACCCGCAGCGGGGGGGGCACAGAACCCCCAGGGCCCCGCCCAAAGAAGCAGAAGGATCTCTGGTGAGCCGTGGCTGGGGCCTCCCCATCAAATGCCGTCTTGCACTGGCGGCACAGATAGCGGTGGGTCACGTCCACGGTGGAGATGCCGGTACTGCCTGACAGCAGCTCATCAGCCTCCCCCGCCTCCCCCTCCCCTGGAGCAGCCAGATCGGGAGGCTTTGGAGGCGCTGTGGCTGTGGGCTCAGGGGGCTGGGGTGGTGGCTGGAGGAGGGCGTTGGGGAGCAGTCCGATGAGGGTCTGAGGTATCATGGGGTTCATGGGAAATAGCCCCTTCTTCATGCCATAGAGCTGTTGGAAGTAGGCCCCCTGCAACTGGGGGCCAAAGACAGCTGGTGGTGTCGCCCCCCCTGCAGGGGGCAATGGGAAGGGCAGGAATTGGCCCCCCAAGAGGGCTGGGACAGTAGCCTTCAGTGCTTTGAGGTTCTTGAGGGCGTCAGTGGAAGAGTTGGTGGGGGCTGCAACTGGCTTTCGCTCACCAGAGACCTTGTCCCCAGAGGGCTCAGGAGGGGGGCCTGGGGCAGGGTCAGTGGTGCCAGCTGTGGAGGTGTTAGTTTGCTCGGGCACAGGTCTCTGAGGTAAGGGGCAGCCTGGGCCAGCAGTCTGGACCACTGCGGTAGCAGGCAGGACTGAAGTGGCGAGGCTGAGGAGGCCAGAGGAGGCTGCAGGGCCTAGGAAGATGAAAGGAGTGATGAAGGATTAGCCACCTCCTGGCCTGTCATCCTTCCTGCTGTAGGCCACCTCCAGCCACACCCTCGCCCACTCCCACCACCTAGCTGCCACGCGCCCTCCCCTCCCTTCCCCCCCCCCACCCCCCCCCCGCAAGAGCCTGAAACTGAGGAAGGCCACCAGAGGCTGGAGGTGGGGAGAGTCAAGGAGGAAAAAGAGGGGCATGTCATTAGAGAGAGATGGCTCTCTCAAGTTCAACCCCTCCCAACTGCCCACTCACCTGAACTGAAAGGAGCTAAGCTGCCCAGTGGGGGCTGGGCCAGAGCTGGGCCAGACAAGAGGACCGGGGCCAGGCGAGGCAAGGCTGGGGCAGCCCCGAGGGGCAGAGAGGCAGGTGTGGTGGCAGGTGTGGCCTTGGGAGCCGGGGGAGCCTCGGGTGCTGGGGCCAAGTCGTAGCACTTGCTTTCACTCTTCAGCTGGGCTCGGACTGCCTCTTTGAGTTTGGCCAGGTGCTGGCGTGAAAAGAGATGGCCTCGGCAGGAGACATAGAAATCATACTTGACGTCGCAGTAGGGACAGTCAGTGCGCTGGGCTCCCAAGGGGCCCTCACTGCTGCCCCCAGCCCCGCCAACCGCTGCCCCCTGCAGCTTGGCCTTCTTTTCCTTGGCACGAGCATTCTGGAACCAGACCTGGATGACTCTCTTGGGCAGCCCAATCTCCTCCCCCAGCACCTCACACTCCTGCATGGTTGGGGTACGGTAGGCTTCGTAGCAGGCTTTCATGATCTTCAACTGCAGGCTGCTCATCTGGGTCCTGTAGCGCCGCTGCCCCATCCCATCTGGAACCCCAGCCCCACTTCCTGTTCCTCCACTGCTTCCTCCAGCCCCAGGGGACTCTGGTTCGGCCAGACTGGAAGCAGACGAATCGCTGAGATCCCCGGCAGATGGACTGCAAGCCTCGCTCTCTGGAGAAGCTTTAGCCGGCTCCTCTGCACCCTCTTCCTCACTGGGTGGAGGGGGAGGTGGGAGAGGTAGCGGTGGCTCTGGTGTTGGGGTGGTGGCCTCTTTCCCAGGTGGTAGAAAAGGGAGGGGCCCGGCGGCAGGGGTAACCGGGGGGTAGGGAAAAGCAGGTGCTTCCCGCTTTGAGGCCTCCCTCCCAGTCCCATCATCTACCTTGCCCAACAAGAGGTTGAACTTGGGGAAGGCTGCAGGGGCAGACGTGATGGGGGGCTTGGATGTTGGGTTGGGCACCGCCCCAGGGGTGCTTCGAAATTGGCCTTTCCTCTCCCGGGCCCTGGTGTTCTGGAACCAGACCTGCACCACTCGCTTCTTGAGCCCCACCTCCTCAGAGATGCAGTCGAGCATCTTGCGCGTCGGGTTGGAGTCTTGCATGTACCAGCGGTACAGGATCTCCAGCTGCTCTGGCAGGATGGTGGTGCGCAGGCGCTTGTCCCGGGGGGGCTCGCCCTCCCCTCCCCCCCCTGCTTCACTGCCTGTCGGGGACAGGCTGCCCTCCTCGTGCTTCCGTTTGAGGGGAGGCCCTGGCGCCGGCGGAGTGCCTGCCACCAGGGGGCTTCGCTCCCCAAACACCAGCAAGGGCAGATCCAGGAGGTGCGGGGCCGCACTGGGCTGCACGGATGGCAGGAAGTGTAGCCGCCGATGACTGGTCAGGAGGTCTTGGTTGGGGAAAGACATGGTGCACTGGTCACAAGTGTGGACCGGGGATGGTGAGGGAGGGGCCCTCCCTTCAGGGTCTTTGCCTCCTGGCTTTGTTGCCTCTGCTTGGCTCAGCTCTTCCCTGTCCAGGGGCCCTGGTGAGGGACCCTCAGGCCCTGTGGGGGGTTCCAGGCTCTGTTCCTCCTCTGCATCCTCCTCCTCTACCTCTTCCTCCTCTTCCCCTCGCTCTGCCTCTTCCTCCTCCTCTTCAGGGGGCTGGTTGTCATAGCATTTCTTGAGGTGCCGCACCAACTCGAAAACACAGGAGAAGGTGGCATGGCAGCGCCTGCAGCCAGAGGCTCCCCCGTTGCCTCCTCCGGTCGGCACAGGCCCACCCTCGATGGCATTTTTGCGTGCTTTCTGGCGGGCATTCTGGAACCACACGACCACCACACGGCTAGCCAGGCCCAGGAGACTTGCGAGCCGCTCCACCTCTCCATCCTTGGGGTAGGCACTGGTCTCAAAGAAAGACTGCAGGGCTTGGGTCTGGAACTCTGTGAACTTAGTTCTGGAGAACCTGCGGCCTGCAGGCACTAGGGGAGGCAGATTCCCTCTGGAGCCTTCTTCCTCCTCTGGGGGCCAGCGTCCTGCCCGGCTACACTCCTCAGAGGGACGGGTCCCCCCTGCCTCAGGCTCTGGGACCAGGAATGGAAGGCCCAGTTGGGGAGCTGGTGAATCCAGGGACCCATCAGGAGGTTTGGGGGGCTCTGCAGGGGGTGGGTATAGGCTGTCGTAGCTCTTTCGAAACTGAGCAGCGTAACGGTTCAGGGCCTCAAAGGGCAGAAATCGGCGGTGGACGTGCTCCTCGTGTGTCTTGAGGATAAGCATATTGGAGAAGAGTTTCCCACAGGCCCCACAGGCCAGCTTGTCCCCACCCCCCAGGGCCTCTGGTGGGGGGGGGGTCGGGGGAGGGGGCACAGCCTGCTTTCCTTCGTTGTACTGAATCACCAGCTCAAAGCCAAAGTTTTCTAGAAGGGCTTTGGCTGCAGTGCGGGCTGCTTCGTTGGGCGTTGAGGTGGGGGGTGAGGCGGGCCCTGCCTCATTCCCCTCTTCTGCCGTGGGGGGCCGCTCCCACTCCCGCTCAGCCAGCTCAGCCTTGGGTGGCAGGGGCGGGGGAGGAGGGGCGGCGGCTAGTAGGGGTGCAGGCCCAGCCAGTGCCAGCTTGGGCCCCACCTTGAGGTCATGGAGGTAGAAGGGCAGGAGCAGCTGTTGCTGCTGGAGCTTAAGCAGTGATTCGGGCACCAGAGGGAAGGGGGGCAGGACTGGTGGGGTGAAGAGGGGGGCTGGGAAGCGGTGCAGGTCCAAGGGAGGTGGGGGAGGTGACAGGAAGGGCAATCCAGTGGTGAAGCCACCAGGGTCAGGGCCCTTCTTCTCAGTGCCCACCTCCCCCTCCAGCTCGCCCTCCTTGGGCTCTTCTTGGCCCCGCTCTGGCCCCTCAGCCTTGGCGTCAGTCTTGGTCCCCCGAGATCGAGTCTGGTGCAGAACTGAACGCATGTGGATCTCCAGGGTGGAGCTCTGGTTGTAGGAGACTCGGCAGACCGTGCACTTGAAGGGCTTGTCTGTGGCGGCCGCAGTGGGAGGCGCGGCGCCCGCCTCTCCTCGGGCAGGGCCGGATGGGTCAATGGCAGCTTTCTTCATCTTGTGCAGGTGGGAAACAGAGTTGTAATGGACTAGGAGGATATTTTTCTGCGTGAAGGACTCCTTACACACAGTGCACTTATAGGGCCGGGCAGGGTCAAGAAACTTGTCCAGGGCAAAGTTGGTGGTCTTCCGATAGGTCAGAGGGTGGCGAGAGTCAGCTGGAGCGGGCTCTGCAGGGCGGGGCTCCCCGACAATGCCCTCTTCCTCCTCAGCCACGGTGGGTGGAGGGGCCACTTCTTCCACTGGGCCATCAGGCAGAGGGGCTGGAGATGGGGCTGGAGAAGGGGATCGATCAGGGCTTCCCGGGGGCTTGTCTGGGGCCTCGGCTGAGGGCGGGGGAGGCTCAGGAAGAGGATCAGGACTGGCTTCGGGGGTAAGGTGAGGGCCTTCTGAGGGAGAGAGAAGGGTGCCGTGAGACGGGAACTTTGTCTGAAGTCAGACCCCACCCACTCAATGTCTAGGGCAACTAGTCCTTGCCTCGGGTGTCCTCAGACCCTCCTTGGAATGTGGACCCCAGGTCCCCTTTTCCTGCCACATTGGCAGGTGTGCCGTCCCCATTCTTACCTGCTCCCTGTTCTCTGCTGGGCACAGGCTCTGGGGGAGCAGGGGGCTCTGGGGCATCCCCCAGCGGGCACAGAGTGGGCCCAGGCAGCACTTTGGTCGTAAAGGTCATCTCTACAGTTGTGGCCTGTAATGGAAGAGAGCCCAGTGACTGCCCACCCGCCACCCCCCTACTCCTGACGCCCTGCTTTGCACCTGCTCCCGCCCTGTGCCCAGCCCCTGTCCAGCCTCCACCCTCATCTTGGACTCGCGCCCCCTCACTTCTGCTCTTCCTGTGCCGTAGCCTGTGCCTGCTGTTAAGCAGCTCTTGTCTGGACTTAATGGAAATGAAGGAAACCCTGAGCTCCCTCACCGGGGAGCAGAGGCAAGCTCTAAGTTTCCCCCCAACACTAAAACCCCCTCAAACCTGTGGAATGCTGCTTCCTCACCACCACCCTCCCCGCCACGCACACACCTGCCTGGACACCCCTGCCTTTTCTTCCCCTCCTACCCGGCCCAAACGGGGCCTCCTGGTTGGGTCCTCCCTGAGCCAGTACTCACCACAAGCAGCAGCTTCTCCACGCACTCGGGCACCACATTGTGCAGGTGGCTGAGGTGGAAGTGCAGGGCAGGCCGGCCCACCAGCTGCTCCTGGCACAGTGGGCACCTGTACTTGGGCTGCACTGCATGCTGGGAGAGCGCATGAGCCCTCACCTGGTCGGGCTCTGGGCTCAGGAAGCTGCAGTACGGACAGCAAAACACCTGGGGACACACGGGGGTGGGGTGTGTGGAGCAGGTGTCAGGGAAGGGGGGCCCACCATCACCCAGCCCTGTGTGTGCGTGAACACAGCAAGATCCCCACGCCCAATTTAGGAGGAGTGAGCCCCAAACGAAGGCATCAAGGCATCACGCGGGATCCAGCGAGAGGCAAGAAGCTGGCTCCTCCCTCGTTTCCTTTAGATTGGGACAAAGGCCTAGGCTAGACTTGCCCTTGCTTTCCTTCTTTGTCCGGGCCTCTCCCTCCATTCTGGCCTCTGTCTCTCCTTGGCCTGTCTTTCCCATCTCTTCTGCCTTGCTCACTTCTCCAGCTAACAGTATGGCCTTGTACCTACCTCCCCCAGATTGAGTTTTCTTTTCTTACCCACCCCCACCCTGCCGGTGTCTTCTCCATGAAATGGCTCCCCTGCCCTCTGCATATCTGGATCCAGAGGCTCCTTCATCCCTGCCCACTCTGCCTCTCCGAGGTCCCTAATCTGAGTGTCTCCTGAAGAGGGGCCCTCCCTACCTGTCTGCTCAGAAGCCGGCTCATTCTCCCAGACGCTTAGCAGCTCCCACTTTCTTTTCCTTCTCCTCTTCTTAATGTAAACAAACACCACAGCTCCCCCAGCGGCCCAGGAAAATTCTGGCCTGGCTCTGCCGGCGCATTCCTGCCCACACCTCCAGAGGGATGGGGCCGAGGGAAGGACCTGTCTCCGCCTTAGTCACCTGACTGCCTGACCTCCAGCCTGCAGTTTCTCTCCTTGGCTCACTTCCTCTCCTGCCGGCTGGTGCCACTGGTCCAAGCCCAAGAACTGGGAGGAGGGAATGGCCCAAAAGGAAAGGCATCCAGATGCTCATTTTAATGCCCTCGGCCCTAGGAGCAGACATCTGGAATGGGCCTGCAGGAGCGAACAGGAGCAAGGAGGAGGGCCTGGCCAGCACTGTCATCTGTGGGAATGCAGTAATACTGCGCGCTGAGGTCCCATTTGGAGAGCTGGGAGGGGCAGTGTGGTGCCTCAGGACCCAGGCTGGGAGTCCCCTCAGAATAACACTTTAGAGCCATAGAGCTAAACCACCCAGGTCCTGCCTGGCCTAGGCTGAAGGCCCGAGGCCAGGTGACTTGGAGAGCTGCAGAGTTCGCTATCTGGGCTGGGGCCTCTACTCTCAGGAAGGAGGTGCCTGGATGCTTCCCTGCAGGCTCAGGGCCTTCTGCTGGAGATGACCAGTCTAGTAGTCTTTCTGCTCCTGACAGGAATAGAGAGCTGGGCAGCAGCTAGTCTTGTGGTTTGGGCTTTCTCTTTTCATTCCTTCACTTGTGTCTTCCGCCTTGCCTCCACCTGCTTTCAGCCTTTCCTACCTCAATACTGCTTCTGTCTCCCCTTCTCCCTCAAGTCCTGCCCTCCCTTGTCCCTCTGTGCTCCACCCCCTGTGTGGTGCTGAACACATAACTGGCCCTAGGTGGCGTTTCTCAGTGTGGTGTTCTGAGATAAGTCACAGGCCTGACCAAAATTCGGTCTACCTTTAGTCTGAAATCTGTGTGTAAAGCTCTACCAATGAGAATTTTAGGCTTTAGAATATGAACAGATCTCATTAACACCAGACCCCCGACCCCAGCTTTTCCCAGTTATCCCAGTTCTGACCGTGGTCTGGTTGGCATTGTCTCCTGGAGGGCCAGTCTTGTTCTCTGCCTCTTCAGAAGCTGAAAGGAGAGGAGATTAAAGAGATCTGACAGCCCTCCCTCTTCCTTTCCAGACCCCCAGTCCTTAAGATGACCTGATTTGTAGCAGAGAGCTTCCAGGGTAGGTGTTGGACTCTGGGGAAAGGGGAAAAGGCAGGAAAGGACAACGCCACACTCAGTACAGGGAGAAGAGGCCCAGAGGGGCCAACCCCAGGTTAACGGGATGGCCAGGTTTGAGCTTTTTGGGGCCCTCCCTCCTTTCCCTCTGGTGAGTCCTTTCTTACATCAGTTCGGCTCCCCGCGCCCAGGAGGCCTTGCCAGGCATCTGGATTACTGCCATGTCCCCTGTGCCTCTCAGACTGTATGGGGTGGGGGGGAATAGGGGGCAGGGTGGAGGGAAAAGGGACCAGTTGAGCAACTCACCCAATTGTTCAGTTTTGTTCTGAGCATCTTTTTCAGGGGTGGGCGGCTCAGCTAAGGGGGTGACAGGAGGCTTCCCTGTGTAGGAGGAGGGGAGAGTCAGCTTAAGAGTGAAGCATCGGGGCGCCTGGGTGGCTCAGTCGTTAAGCGTCTGCCTTCGTCTCAGGTCATGATCCCAGGGTCCTGGGATCGAGCCCCGCATCAGGTGCCCCATTCGGCGGGAAGCCTGCTTCTCCCTCTCCCACTCCCCCTGCCTTGGTTCCCTCTCTCGCTGTGTCTCACTCTGTCAAATAAATAAATAAAATCTTAAAAAAAAAAAAAAAAGAGTGAAGCATCAGGAAAGGGAGTACATAGGGCAGTGGAAGTAGGACAAGCAGCCAGGAGAAGGAGAAGATGGATGGATGAGCCAACAGGCTGGAGAGGACAAAAAGCTGCCAAAAAGAGAGGATGAAGGAGAAATGGCAGGGTTAGAGCTAGGAGGGCCTAAGAGATCCTGTCTGTGAGCCCAGCCCCCCTCATTTCAAGATGAGGAAACAAGTCTGGCCGTAGGCAGCAGAGATGGGGCCCAAGTCGGCTCCCCATCTTGACTGGTCCTGGAGCCCAGAAACAAAAAGGGAGGGGCACTGGAGAAGGAAGGTGAGGCCGAATGGAAGCAGGTGCGGCGAACAGGAGGCGGCAGGTCTAGCTGGGAGAGGAGATTACCACTCAAGTAAGAATTGACAGATGTGTAGGAATTTATTTTCGGTGGCAGCCTAATTAAAGTGTTAAAGTTCCTTAACTCCATTCAGCCCTGCGCCAGGATCATTAGCTATTGATCCGGGGCCCTCCGGCACTTAACTCCAGCCAGCATATTGGCAATTCAATTAGCACCAGTCAATGCTGCCTGTTCCTGGTTCCTGCTGCCCGCACCCTCACCCTCGCCCACTGCCGCCGGCCCCTACAAAGCCCGGATGCCCGTGCCCACCTCTGACAGCCCCTTCCAGGCTCTTCTCCTGCACCCTCTGGATCAGTGGCGCCTGGCTGGCTGTTCCCGGTCTCTGCTGGTACAACCTCAGCTGCCTAAGGGGGACCCTAAGCCCAGCCTTCAGGCTGAAGACCTCCTAGGAGACAGGAAGAGGCTGGGGAGCTCGTCAAGGGCTTCCTCTCCCTGCTGCCTTCGGGCCAGGCCCCCAGCTCCCATCTCCTTCCTTCACGCCCTGGCCCAGCACAAAGTGCATCCCATTCTTCTGTTTTTTTACTTCCTCTCTCCTTCCTGACCAGCTCCTGCCGCCCCCCAGCACCTAGCGTTGCTGGGACACTGGTCACCATTCGGAATCGCTGGGTGATTCCTCCTCCCCTCCCTTCCCGTTCTCTGCTCTCCACCCAGCAAAGCCCTGCCCTTCTCTGCCTCCTCCCTCCCACGAGCCTCCTGCTTCCCCCTTCACTGGGCCGCCCCACTGCTCCCCAAGTCCGGTTTTATCAGCCCTTCACGGCTGGCTCCTTTCCACTTGCTCTCAACTGCGCCCAGACCCGGTTCTCCTCACTGGCATGCCCTTCTCCCCAGCCCCAGCTCCCGCCGCGCGCCCCCGCCCAGCCCCGTCTTCCTCACCGGGAGTCCGGAGCTGCCCGTGGCTGAAGCTCAGGATGCTCTGCAGGGCCGAGAGCCCTTCCTCGGCCGCGGGGCCGCTGTGCAGCAGCTGCAGGCGCCGCTGGGCCTGGGCGTCGCGGTGAGCCGGTGTGCGCAGGTGCTGCAGCACAGCCAGGCGGGAGGGGGTCTCCCACGCACACAGCAGGCAGCGGAAGAGCCCCAGCTCGGCCCCGGCCGCGGCCCCCTCCATCTCCAGCAGAAACTGGAAGCGCGGAAAGAGGCTGCTCAGGCCAGAAGGGACAGGCCCCTCTAGATCTCAGGGGCCCCCTCCGCCTTCCCAAGGGGAGCCTGACCAGCAGCAGCCCCTCCCGCCCATCCCTTCTGCCCTCTTGAGCACGCCCTTTTCCCTCCTCTGGCCACCTGGATATTCATGCTTTTTCTCCCCCATCTCCTTCTCTTCCTCCTACCAATCCTGGCCTCCCTCCTGGTAGGTGAATGGAATCTGCTTCCATCCTCTTGAGCTGGTGACAAGACGGCCTGAGCAGACAGACACCCCCCTCCCCCTCCCCACCCCCCGCTCTAGTCTCAAACACCAGAAAAACTGAATAAAGTACTGGATTCATTTTCTCTGAGTCCACCATCCTTTGGTCTCCTCTCCACAACCGTCTCCAAAAAGTTGATGATTCTGGTACATACTTGCCATTTTATCCAAGCCTGCCACCCTGGGTTTTCCCATCGCTCTCCCACTCGTGGGGGTCTCCTCGGTCCACCCCCATGCCCTTCAACTCTTCTCTCTCCCCAGGGCCTCTGTGTCGGGGCCCCTCAAGTGCCAGACCCTCCCTGGCCCACTCTCACCTTATAGATCTGGCTGTTGTCTTCATGGGCTGCACCCCGGGCGTGCAGCTGCATCTTCTCCTTGCTGTTGGACTCGAAGTCGCAGATGTTGCAGCGCAGGTGCAGCGGGGGCATGGAGCCGTAAGGGGCCCCGTCTCCCAGGGGCCCCGGGGACGGAGAGCCCATGGCCCCGCCCCCCTCCCTCAGGTGGGCGGCCAGCTGGTACTTCTGAGCATGTTTGTCGGTCTTGAGGTGGAGCTGAAAGTTGGCCTTGAGCTGGGTGCCATAGCAGCAGAGCTTGCAGCGGTGGGTGTCCCCGGCCACCTCCTTCCACTCGGCCTCCGGGAGGCTTCGGCCCATGCTGCAATGGTAGAGCAGCAGCTCCAGGCTGTCCGTGCTGAAGGCCTGGCACACCAGGCAGCGGAACACCTTCAGGGACGGGCTGTCATCTGGGGGCGGTGAGGTGGGCAGGCTGTCGGACAAGGAGCCCAGGAGCTGACTCGGAGGCAGGTGGGTGTCCGGTGAGAGGCTGCCAGGGGCTGGGCGACAGACACAGATGAGTGGCCCAGGGAAGGAAAGGGACGGGTGGGCAAATGAGGACAGTGCTGAGGGAGGGAGCTGGGGTTACTGAGTGAGGGGGGGGCGGCCCTTGGGAGGAAGCAGGGACTTGAGTTTGGGCCCGGGGAAGGGAGGAGGGGAAGCAGGTGCAGAGCCCGGGCTGCTTACCGGCTGCGGGGAACTTGCGAGCAGGTGCTCCGAGGTGGTGGAAGCCGTTGAGAAGCAGCTGGGCTTCCAGGGGCTTGTCCGGCCTCAGCCCGGGGCCAGGCAAGGGAGCCTGAGGCTGCCCTAGGGCCTGCGGCCCGAAGTACTGGAAGAGTTCAGGGGGGGTGGCGGGGGCAGCTCCTGCCGGGGGCGGGGGGCCTGGCCCCACCAGCCCGGGGGGCAGGCCCAGCGGCAGCCCCTGGTGCAGCATGAGGACATTCTGCATGTGCTTCTCGGAGGTCATGTGGATGCGCAGGTTGCGGGAGATGTTGGTCTCATAGCTGCACACCTTGCACTGCCAGGACGATTTGGTCTTGGGCTCCTTGTCCCCGGCAGAGGGCGGGAGGGACGCCTCCGGGGAACTGCCCCGGCCGCCGGGGCCCGCCTGGAAGCCCTGCAGGTTGGCCAGGTGCTTGTCCGACTGCGTGTGGATGCTGAGGTTGCCCTTGGTGGTGGTGGAGTAGTTGCACACGTCGCAGCGGTAGGGCTTGTAGCCGCAGCTGTAGCTCTCGCCCCGGGCCAGGCGGGGGTGGGCGCCCCCCGCGCTGCAGTAGCCGCAGTGGCTGTTGCTCTCGGGGTGCTTTTCCCGCATGTGCACGTCCAGGGTCTGCTGGTACTTGTAGTGCCAGTTGCACTTGGGACACTTGAGCGTCTTGCAGGAGTTGCGAGAGTGTAACAGAGACATGTGGCTGGACAGGCTGAGGCCCTGGAAGGCCGCAGGGGCCGGGCTATAGTCTTCGGCGAGGCGGTAGGGCTGCGGTGGGTCGCAGGGGTTTTCGGGGGAGCCGACTGGGGCAGGGAGAGTGCCCCCCTCCTTGGAGGCGGGTGAGCTTTGGTTGAGGGGGGGGCAGAGCCCTCCATCCTCTTCTTGCCCCTCGGGGAACCAATCCGGCCCCGCCTCACCTGCTGCCATCAGCGATTCTTTGGCTTCGGTTGGGCTGGGGTCCCAGGTGGCGGGGGGTGTGGGCGGGGAGGGCGGGCTGAGGGTCGTGACTTCCGCAGGCAGGACAGGAGCCTGGGCTTCTGCCTCAGGGGGGCCATCCTCGGGCTGGGCTACATTCGCCTCCGTGCCCACCGTGCTGCTATTGTCAAGGGGGGCTTCTAAAGGGGGCCGAGCAGCTGGTTTTGGTTCCAGAAAGCTTAGGAGGGCCCTGCAGCCCTCATCTCCTGCCTGGAGGACAGCTGGGTTACCGGGCAGGCCCAGGTGGTGAGCAGGGGTTAGCTTCACCCCATGAGACTGTGTGTGACCCACGAAAGCCTGGAGCCTGCTGAAACCCAGGCGGCACAGGACACAGAGCCAGAAGAGTGCCCTGTGGTCTCCTCCCCGGCTCCCCGTAGGGCCATCTTTGGGATCTCCGGGGGGGGGTTGGAGCCAGCTGGTAGCTCCAGAAGGCTCCATCCCTTCCCTCACAGGTGGCCGGAGATGGCGCTGAGGTATCATGGGACAGAATTTGGTCAGAAGAGCTAAAGCCTTGGATTGGGTCAAAGCCATGTTGGATGTGAAGGGCAGTGAGGAGTGCAGGGGGCGGGTGGGCAAGGAGGGGCAGGCTGGGCTCTTCCTTGATTCCCACCTCGCCCCAGGGGAAGCCCTTTGGTAACAGGAGTTCACTGCCACCTGACAGGGACAGCTTGGCCACGAGGTAGGCCTCGCCACCAGCTGTGAAGAATAAATGGTTGCTTAGGTCCACGGGAGGGAGCCCTCCTCCTTCTTCCTCCTGCTCCTTGTCCTCTTGCACTCCTAGGTCCTTTGGTGAGAAGCCACCACAGCCAGGCTCTTCTCGGGGCTCCCCAGTCTCCTTTGGTGGGACGAGGCCACAGCCCGACTCCAGGGCCTGTCCCCCTGGCTCTGAGGGCCTCATGCTCTCAGAGCTGGAGGGGGCAGCAGGGGGATCTTTGGTGACAGGATCAGCAGGGGTGCTGGGGAAGGAGGTGTCCGGAGGCGGGGACGGGGCATTGTGCCCAGGGGTGGGGGTGGTGCCAGTGGTAGAGGATGCGTTAAGGGTAGCCATGGCAGACGGAGGAGTGCCGGGGTTTCATTTCAGCGTGACAGCCAGTAACCCTGGGTGGGGGGGAACGTGGAGAGAGAGGGGGACCGTGAGGTGGCAGGAGAGACAACCAGCCAGGCAGTCAACCCTCCAGATACTCCAGCCCCACTCTCTTCTTCCCCGAGCACCAGACTCAGGTACCCGCTTGCCAACGTGAAGCTTCACCTTAGTACTAAGTCTTCAAACTTAACATGTCCAAAATCAGAACTCTGTATTTCTCCCCTGAACTTGTTCCTCCCATCTTTCCTATCTCCAAAATTGGTACCTCCATTGATCTGGCTGCTTAGGCTAAAAGGCTAAAAGGTGGACGCCTGGGTGGCTCAGTTGGTTAAGCGTCTGCCTTCAGCTCAGGTCATGATCTCAGGGGCCTGGGATCGAGCCCCAGGTCAGGCTCCCTGCTCTGCTGGGGGTCTGCTTCTCCCTCTGCCCCTCCTCCCACTCATTCTCTCAATCTCTTTCTCAAATAAATAAATACAATCTTTAAAAAAAAAATCAATAAAAACCTAAAAGGTTCCTCTTGCCCCCACCCATATGCAACTGGACAGCAACCTCTCAGACACCTGTCCTGTCCCCCACCAGCGTCGTCTCCACTAGCACCTGGGTGGCCCCAGCCACTGCCCTTCCTGAACCAGGGCAACGGACCCCACGGTGGCCTCTGCTCCCACTACTGCCCCTACAACCCAGTCTCCTTCCTTCCAGCAGCCAGAATGATCTTTCACTTAATTCTCAATTAGGAAAAATGCCAGGGCGCCTGGGTGGCTCATAGGTTAGGCATCTGCCTTCGGCTCAGGTCATGATCCCAAGTCTCCGCATCAAGTCCCAGCCTCAGGCTCCCGGCTCAGCGGGGCGTCTGCTTCTCCCTCTGACCCTTCCCCCTCTTCGTGCTTTCTCTCTCACTCTCTCTCTCAAATAAATAAAATCTTAAAAAAAAAAAAGAAAAGAAAAATGCCAGACCTACCTATATAAAAGTAGACCAAATAATATCAGGAACCCTTTCATACTCATTACTCAGCTTCAATAGCCACCTGACAGGGACACCTTGGCCGGTCTTGTTCCATCCATATCCTCACCCACTTCCCCTTTTCCTATATTGTTTTAAAGCACATTTCAGGTATCATAAAGAAGCATCTTTTAAAACGTAAATTGTACTATATTCTGCTTAGAACCCATCCATGATTTCTCACTGCACTGTGAGTAAGATCCAAACTCCGTCCCTGATCTACAAAAGGATCTATCTGATCTGGTGCCTACCTACTTCTGACACACCTTAAAACCCTCCACCCTGCCTGGCTGGCTAGCAGCAGCCCACTGGCCTTTCTGTTCCTCAAACACGCCAAGTTCATTCCCACCTTAGGGCCTTGCCTAAGCTAAACAGCTTACTCAGTCTGACAGGAAGACTCTTCCCTAGACCTCTGCTTAGCGGCTCGTCTCATTCAGGTCTCTGCTTCCATATCCCCTCTTCCAACAGGCCTTCCCGCCCTACGGAGGCTAACATGCCCTGGGGGTTACCTTCTTCAGAGATTTAGCACTACCCGGTATTTCCTGGTTTACTTATTTCTCCCTTCTAGAAGGTAAGTTCCAGGGGAGCAGGAACTCTGCTTTATTTATTATTCTATCATTGGCACCGAGAAAGATGCCTGCCACATAGTCAATATATTATCTGTTGAATGAATGAACTCTAGGAAAAGACCCTCAGATTTTCCACTCGATGAAGGTTTGTTTCCCTAAGTTAAGGTCCTCTAGCCAGAGAGGCCACAGTGAATTTTCCCTGGCCTGCAGGTGCCCTCCAGATCATCCATCTCTGGTCACAGCATGTGGAATAGGTGGGGGCTTCCCTGGCCAGTTGGAAGACAACAGCTTCTATGTGATTAACCTCCTCCTCCCCAAAGAGATTAAAAAAAAAAAAGTAACAGTAATATTATTAAAAGCTATCTAGGTACATACACCACGGTCCTGGCACTGTGCTAAATGCTTTCATCAATAATCTCATTTAATCTAACAACCACCTTACTTTACAGATGAGGCAGCCAAAGACACAGAGAGGTTGAGTGAGCTGCTGACTGTCACACAGGTCCAAGGAGGTGAAACTAGAAGAGGACTGGCGGGGCACAGAGACCTGGGCTCCTCCAACTACCTGGATCGTCCTCAGACCCAGTAAGGACCAAATACGCCTCCAAAGGTCTAGCAGTCAGCATTCCTGGGCTCCCTCCAGCTGACTAGAAGCACCGGGCCTCCCATGCCCAACAGTTTTACCTTGATTACCCCACCTCCCCGCCGCACCCCCACCCAACTCACCAACTCCCCAGACTTCACCATCCCATACTTCTCCCAATGTCCCAAGTGGCCTGCATCCTCTCCAGTTCTTACTATCAGCCAGCCTCTGACTTAACCTTCAGCGCTCAGCCCAGTGCCGGGAAGGGATGTGGCCTCTCCTTCCTTGGGCCACCTCCAACCCTCACCTTCAGATTCTTCCATTAGGACTGGGTCTTCAGTCTGGCCCCACCTAGCCTGCAGGCCCCCTTTCCCACTTCCCCCCTCTCCTCCTGGGGGGCTAGCGAGGCGTGAAGACGGAGCCATTAAGGAGCTCCGCGTGGGGCTGGATCAGCATGCTAATGAAAATGCAAATCAGCACCTGGGCGAGGGGTGGAGGGCTGGGGGTGGTGCGGGGGGAGGTACTTGAAGAACCAAGAGGGAAGTAAAGGAATTAGATGGAGGGGGGTTATCCTACATAACCAGAAAGCAGAAGCCCAACACTATCTGAGAAAGGTGTCCCTCCTACGGACCCCTTAGGGGTAGGTGAGCTGGCTCACGAGGGTCTTAGAGTCCACTGTCACCCCCCACAGTGAGGACCCGCCACCCTTCCGCTGCCCCACCTGGTGAGAAGAACTGTGGCTGGGCCGGAGGGGCTTCCCCCCGGGCCCTGCCACAGAGGGCTGACCTGGGTGGTGCTCCGTCCCCGCGGGGCCACCGTGCCTACATCACATCGATCAGCTGCTTCCTCCTGCCTCACAACTCCAGATCCAACTTCAGAGGAAGTGCTAGGAAGACCTAAGACCCAAATCCTCTCTCCAAAGCCTTTATTTCCCAGGCCTGGAAAAAGACCCAGCTGATTGCTAGCTAGAAACCAAAGGAGTTTAGCTTTGGGCTAGCTTGTGGGTGAGACCCAGACAGCCGAGGGGAGATCGGCAGCTGTTTAAAATTGCAAATCTCTTCCCCACCTCCCCCTCCTCCTCTACAGGAAAGAATTACAATTGCAAATTTATCTCTGCCTCAGTGCACCCTCCTTCCTCACTCCCCCCTCTTCTCTGCGCTTCTCCCCTCACCCTCTATTTATTACAAACCTTTAACTGCTGCAATTAGTTTTTCACCTTTTCCCCCTCCTTCCGTTTCCCTCCTCCTCACTCTTTTCTTCCTTCCCTCTCTGTGTCTCTGTCCCTCTCCTTGCCCTTCCTACCTGGAACTCGGTTTGCAGCTCTTGCTGGAGATGATGCAGAACCAGATGACAGACCAAAAAGTCACCCTCCACCTACCACCCCCAGGCCAAGCGTCCTGTCCCCCCTCAGACCACTGCCATTCCTCCTGTAGGTCCGGGCTGTCCTTAAGGGCGTCTCCTCTCCCTTGGGGCACATCCTAGATGTGGGGAAGGGGAGAAGGCTACCCTCAAGGGCCCTGGCATTCCTGCCTCTGGGGGAGGGAGGGGCCGAAGAGGGCGGACCAGGCGGAGGGTGGAAGTGGGGGGACCGTCAAAGGAAAGGTGGCAGCAAGGGCTGGGGCCCAGGAGGAGAGGGGTTAGGGGAGACAGCAGGCAGTGGCGGCGGTGTGATTAGAGCGGAGATTGATGTGAAGGGGCGCCACAGACGGCAGAGAGAGTCAATAAAACGAGAGGATCACATTAGAGGCGACAGAGAGAGCTTTAAATTACAAGGCTGCTGCCACCGAGGGGGATGGGAGGAGGCAGGCCTGGAGCCAAGGGAGGGTGGAGAGTTCTGAGGGTGTAGTCGTCCCCTGAGATGAATCTTCCAGCTCCAAAATGGCCCCAGTCTCCAGAGCTCCCCTGCTGCCCCTTCATCCCACTTCCCTCCCTAATGCTTCCTTCCCTCACAGGGGGAGGAGGGAGAGAAAGCTATGGAGAAATAGAAGATATATTTTTTTTCCTATTACCCTCTTCCTCTTTCCAGAGCCGTGTCCCTGGCTACTGCTCGGATGAGAAGGGAGGGATGGAAGTGCTACTTTCAAAGCTCAGCCAGGGAGGGGTTGCCCCACAAACGTCATCACTGAACTGCACGTATTAGTCCATGGGAGGTGGACAGAAAGACACCCAGTAAATAGCCGAACAAGAATTCCTCCTTCTTGTTGTGCGCTCCCTGTTCACTGGGAAGACACACAGTACTTAGAACAGGAGGGAGCCTGGAGGCTCCAAGACATATAGTGGGACCAGAAAGCTATCGAGAGAGAGAGAGGAAGAGAGAGACAGAGAGAGAGAGGGGTTCTGAGATGGACCAAAAAAGGTTTGGGTGTGAAGTTACGGCCATCTGAAAAGGTGGGCTCTGAGACCACGCAAGACAGGCAGAACACAATGAGACTTAAGACCAGAGAATTATTGGAGCCAAAGGAGCAAGGGCAAAGGAAGGACCAAAGAAAGGAGGCCCGAAGAAAGAATCTCTCCCTCACGGAGGAGGAATTAGGGTGTGGGTTCAGGTTGGCCTGTGGAAGCGGAGGCAAAGCCGGCCAGGAGCGCTCCCTCCGGAGCCCGGCGAGACGGGGACTACCCTTGGGTAGCGCCCCCTCCCGGCCCCAGCCGACTACGCGAGGAAAAGGAACACTACTGCTCCCTAGTGGTTACGGAAGGAACATCACCAAGGAGAAGACAGGCCGGGCGGGGGTGGGGGTGGGGGGGACAGATGGCCTTTCTCTTCCCGGCCTCCCTTCCTTACACCAGAAAGCAAAACCCCACTCCCTTCTTTTCTCCAAACCCAAGGACAAGGCAAAAGCTTTCGCAGGAAAGTCTGCCAGAGGGCACCAGAACCTTTGCTTAAAATTTGCATACAATGATTTACACATCAGAGCCCTCTAAACACTCTGGCCTTCCACTTTTCCAAATGTTGGATCTATCCCCTTTCCCTTATTCAGAATCAATTTTTAGGACCTTTCCTTTTCTCTTTTCCTCTCTCTGAAATTCTTGCCTACGGCACTGCTCTCTTCCACACTCACTTTGCCCTGGCCTCTCTCCCTATTTTGTCTCCTCAACCTGTTGCTTTCAAGAGGCCTCGGCCATGGAGAAGAGGTCTCGAAGAGAAAAAGGAAAGATGGAGTGAGTGCCCTGTCTCAGGGGGACTTTTTGGTATAAACAGCAAATAAACTCTGACTTGATGAGCTTTATTTTTAAGGCAGGGGAAGAACATGGTCTTTGGATTCAAGCAGACCCAGGGTCAGTGCTGGTTCCCCCACTCACCAGCTGTGCAACCTTGGTAAGTTACTTGTCTGTTTCCTTATCTGGGAAAATGGGAAGAATGATCCCTTCCTTCCTGGCCCACTGTGAAGACTATGTGACCACGCACACACTGGATGGTCAGGTTAGTTCTTTTCCTTCTCTCTTGGCTAGCTCCGCCCACAGAGCAGAGTAAGGTGTTTGCAGGTAGGTGACAACTTTCCTTCTGCCTTGCCCCCCCCCCCTTTTTTTTTTTTAAGATTTTATTTATTTGACAGAGAGATACACAGTGAGAGAGGGAACACAAGCAGGGCGAGTGGGAGAGGGGGAAGCGGTCTTCCCGCTGAGCAGGGAGTCTGACGCGGGGCTCGATTCCAGGACCCTGGGATCATGACCTGAGCTGAAGGCAGATGCTTAACGACTGAGCCACCCAGGCGCCCCTGCCTTGCCCCTTCTTGACCAGGACTCATCCTCTAATTTCTGCCCATTTCAAAAACTGAGGGCAGCATCTTCAATGGACAGGATTTAAATCTAAGTGTGCCCAGCAGCAGAGTTCATTTCTCACTTGGCTCTCTTGATTGCCAGGCCTTGAGACACCCCATCATCCCAGAGCAGAGAATGGAAGTCTTGCCTAGGCCCACATTTGGCCTGGGTGCAGAAGCAGCTCATGCTTGGATCAAAACTATATGGCCTCTCCCTGCATTTAAAACTATCATTTTCTCTGTCTCTAAATCTTACCTTCTTATTTAAAAAGAAAACAAAAAGAGGTACCCCCTTTATTTATTTTTCATATTTCAAGTTTTTATTTAAATTCTAATAAGTAACATATAGTATAATATTAGTTTCAGGAGTATTTATTCCTCTATTTTAATCCTACCTACCTCTCCTAGATCTCCCCATCTCCCCCTACCCCAAATATTTGGCAGTGTTTACTTTGTGCAATAGAAGTTTTGTCCACAGGACAGAAAATGAGAATGGCAGGGAATGAGACACTCAGGCAGGAGAAGGAGTGTCATGGGGGTAAAGAGACAGCTAAGACAGAGAGTAAGAGGGAGAAAGAGGGAGAAGTAGAGAAGCTGGGGGAAGGGGCCGGATCTTGATCCACACATGTGATTACTGAATCTCATTGAAGCCTCCCAGCTTTGACATCAGATTGGGCAGGTGGCCTGTCCCCACTGGGAGGGATGGAGCAAGGGGGCTGTGTCTCACACCCTGCAAGATGCTTAAGGTGGTCATGAGGGAACTAGGTGAGGTGTGAGGAGAAAGGAGAGACAGAGAGGAAGAAGACGGCGGGCGGGGGGCGGGTGGGGGAGGCTGGGAGCTGAAGACAGGGGTCAAAGGGAAACAGTGGACTAAAACCACAGCTAGCTAGTTGAACATCCATCCACATTTGCACGGCTTGTTGGGTGGGCTGCTGGAGGGGTGGATGTCCTGGAGAGGACTGGACCTCTTGCCCATGCTTCTCCCTTAATGACACCTCAATGTTAGGACAGCAGTATGGAGCTGTGATATTGTAGGTGCACCTGGCAGACTCAGGCTCAGACAACCCCACAAAGCCAGCTCTGAACCCTTCTTCTATATGAGGGGCACGGAGTAGTGCCCTTGAGTTCAGATTCGGGATCCTCTCTAATCCTGGCAGGGGGGACCTCTGTAGAAGACTGTGGATCTCTCTGCACTCAAAAGGAATTACACACAATTCCTTAGAATTATTTGGAAGAATACAATTGTAAGTGACTGTGTATATAAATAAAATCTGATTCTTTGAGTCTACGTGAACCTTTGTGATGGTAACGACTCCATTTAAATAGTGTCACAACAGCAACTAATAATATCTGTAAATGTTTACCATGTGCCAGCACCGGGGTGAGCCCTGGCCAAGCAAGCACTGCATTACCTAATTCTCCACTACAATCTGATGAAACAGATATAGCTACTCATTCCCATTTTACAAACATGGAACCAGACTTAGATGGGTTAAGGATTTCTAAGGTCTCACACTTGGAAAGAAGTAGAGTCCAGACTGGACTCAGGTAGCCTGACCCCAGCACAATTTGTAAGCTTCTGAACTCGGGCTGCTGTGCATTTTGAATGAGGTCTTTGAGTTTTTTGTGTGTGTTACTCTGCCCTTATGTGTGTCTCGCCTTGAGCATATCAGGTCCTCTTTCAGCTTGGAAGGTGTTGGTCAGATGGCCGCTCTGTTTCTTAGAAGATGGGCCAGAACAGGACCACTGCTTTGTGCAACTCCAGGGGGCGCTATTCACACTGCAGTCAATGAGGGGCCCTGGCCATTCCTTTTGTGTGTTTGTGTTTGGGGGTGTGGGTGGAACTAAATATCAAAAGGTCGAGTTGAGGATATGTGTATTCATTTGTGATAATGTCTCTTAAAGTCTACATATGTGCATCCATAATAGCATATGGACTTCAAGACAAGCAGTATGGTATTATATAAGAACGCGGCCTTTAGGGTCAGACGGACTTGGAATCAAATTTTAGTTCTAGTCTGTATTATGTACGTGACTTCCAGTGAGTTGCTTAAAAACTGTTTCTTCATATACAGAATCGGGAATAGCTCCTCATGGAGTTGTGTCCATTGAGATGATCATTATCCAGGCCAGCACTTTGTGATCAATAAGTGGAAACGATAACTATTCATCCACGTGCCTTATTCGCTGAGTCGGGGTGTACGTGTGTGTTTACTGCTTTCTGACTGTGTGTGTGGCTGAGGGCCTGGGTGGAGCGCTGTCTGTCCCAGCCCCTCTTCGGGGTTAGTGAAGGTGCTGGCTCTCAAGCCTCCGGCTCGGTCTCCCCGACGGCCCGGTTCTGCCCGCGCGGGCCGGTGGCGTGTCCGGTGCGGGTGTGTTGCCGCGTGCCTGTTTGTGCTCGGCGGCCTGGCTGGCGCGGGCGTGTTTGGGGTGGTGGTAATTACTGGGATGGCCCAGCCCTAATGAGTGTGATCCCGTTACACTCTCGCCGCCTCTAATGGAGCTAACCTCATTTCACAGCCATTAGAGATGGAGATGAGGCCCCGCCCACTGGCCCCGCCAGCTGCAGCTCCCGCAGCCCGGCCACGATCCTTCCCTCCGGCTCGCCATTTCCCCGTGCCGCCTCTCCGTCTCCCGCCTGGTCTTTCTGCTCCTCCTTCCAGGCTTCCCTGCCCTGTTCCCCATTGTTCTTTTCCCTCCCGTCTCTCCGCCCCCCACTCTTCTCCCCTGCTCCTGGCGCGTGCCCTTCCCTCGGCCTCCCCCATACCTGGGTTCCCTCCCCCTCGCTCAGGTCCGCTCGGCCTCCGCATCGCCACTCGCCGGTCCTCTTCTCCGCGCCCCTCCTCCGCCTTTCCCCGCCGCTGGCCCTCCTCTCCCCCACGTTGCCCCGTCTGGCCAAAGGACAAATCTCAAGGGGAAACCAGCAAAGACAAACAAGGAGCAGTGACTTCATTATCGTCGTTAATTTGCCACTTCAGTTCCTCCCACAAGGGTCAAAGCCAGCACGGCTTGAACTCAGGACTGCCACGGAGGCTGAGCCGGGGCTGCCTTTTCCGCTGGAAGCCTCTCGCCAGCCACTCTCCCTCCCTCCTCCTCCCCGCTGCCTTCGCTTCCCGGCAGGGGGTCAGGCGCCCGGTTTTGCTCCTCCATTTCTTTCCCCGCTGCACAGCCTACCGCCCTCCTTCCTTTTTCATTTAAATTGTGGCCTTCACTCCAGCTCCACGTCACATGGTTTTTACCTCGGACTCCTTCTCTCAGTCGTACTCTGCCTCTCCCCGCCTCTCCCACTCCCTGCCCCATCCATCCTGCACCCCTTCCTTGGCCTCCCCTGGGCCTTCTCTCTTCCTAACTTCAAGTGCACTCCTTTCCCTGAAGCACCAGGATTTATCTCTGGATTTTGGAAATCGGGTAGCCAGAAGAAGCTGGAGATGGAAGAAGGCATTCAGGCCCAAGCAGGCCAGTGGTCCAGAACTTGGAAAGGGCTGGACAGAAAGGAAGACAGCTGCCATGGGGGCAAGAGGCCCATGAGTCAGAGGAAGCAGCAGAATCTAGACTCAGACATCCCAGACTTGAGAAACCACCTGCAAGACCAGAGATAAAGGAGGACAGAGCCAGCCAGAGGGCCTTGGGCTTGAGACTGGCGGGGGAGGGGGGCGTGCTGTCACCAATAAAACAAGGATTGAAAGATTTGATGATGGAAATGGCGTGTATCCCATCAGTTCCTCAGGGAAACCCAGTCTAACACTCCGTCCCACCCTCTGCCTTCCTTCACTGAGAAGCCAGATGACTGGCAATTGACTCTTAACCTTTCTTCCGATCCCAGCCCCAAAGAGAGAGGCTAAGGGTAGCTGGCTGTGACTGGAGAAGGCACTAGGGAAATGTCCACACGGGAAGTAAAAATTTCTGGCCCACACCCCTCCTGCCCCACTGACTGCACATCGGCGCGCTACACAGAGTGAGACCCTGCATACATTTACCTTCTCTCAGAACAGAGCTCTTGCTACTGTGTCCTAATTGCACAGGCCACCGAGCCGGCACCGCGCAGGTGGATGGCCCTGCGGCGATTCCAAGGCTGGAAACTTCGCTTTCATGGAATCCCTTATTCCTGCCCGAACACAGGGGCAGCTCCTGTTCTCTCACTTGACTTTGAAAGAAAAATTTTGAGGGATGCCCAGCTATCTCGGCAGGAATTTAGAAAAAGATGTCTCCCTCCAGGTATATGCAGCCTGCCCTTCAGTGGTATAGCTTGGTGACAGGAGAACAGGTGGATCTTAGCCCAGTCACCCCTTATACGGGGCACCCCAAACAACCATCCAAAGGCCCCGGTGTCCAGACTAGTTTCCTACAGGAGGGGGCTACTGAGAGCCAATGGCATTACCTCAGGGTGCTGGAAGGCCCTCTAAATCTTTCACCCCTGTCTCAAGAGCCTGGGGTGGAGGAGGGGTGGGCAGGCAGTCCCCTGGGGCTTTCCCCAGAGAGGCAAGGGGCTCTGGGAAAGTGAGTGGTGGGATGACTGAGAAGGCAGAGAAGAAAGATGGAAAAATCAATGAAATGAGTTTCTAACGGTGAGGTAAAGGACCGCCGTGTCGACAGCCTGTCGCCTGCTACAAAATATGAGCTGCCCACGTCCATGGTGGTGGCTGACAGTGCATCCAACCGCCACGGCCCTCCCTTCAGGCTACCCCCTCCCCCCCCAGCCCCTTCTCCAGTTGCCCTGGCCTTTCTCATTATAGCCAGACTCCCCACCCCCACCCCCCACTAGGGCTCCCTGCTTGCTTGCTCCCTTCCAGGTCTTCTCTCCTAGAGTCCTCAACCCATTCAGGGTCTTTCTGACTCCACCATAGAAACAGGACAGGTTATAATCCATGACCGGTGCATCCTTCTCTAAGACTTCTGTGTATTGAGACCTCTCTGCAGATTTCCCTCAGAGTTGTGCTAAGCTCTGCATCTCTTGCCCTACTCCATCCCTTTCTAGATACCTCTGGACTCTCTCAACAATGGGCAGTTAGGCATCAGGGCCATCCCTCACAGGGTTCCTTACATCCAAGTCTGTGCCTCCTGCCTGCTGGCCCACTTGGCCAATGCTGACTTCCTTGTAATTGCCTGGATTGGCACAGGGTGTATAGGATGGGCCTGGTATTGATTTATGAACTATTTGTGACTTGGGGGGCTGGGCAGGGGTAGCGCTGATTCAGTTGTGGTTTCATGATTGGGAATGGGGTAGGGTGGGGATGCTACTTCCAATTCAAATTTGCCAACTCTGTCTTTAGAAACAACTCCCAGCCTTTTCTGGAAACCACCTCCTTTCTCTACCCTCCTCCGCATCTTCCTCTTGGCTCCTGAGATTGTTCATTCATGTTTCCTTCCCATCATCTCTCCAAAGACTCCCCAGATCAACCCCTAGAGTGAGCCCTCCAAGTGTGGCTGCCCTTGGCTAACACCAAGTGTGCCCCTAACCTAGTCAGTCTCTCCTCTCTCCACCTCGGTCTCACTGGGGCTCAGTGAACTCCCCTCCAGCCCTTTCCTTCAGTTTCTGCTTTCCCAACTTGCCCATTTATGCAGATTTAGGCCTTAGGCTTAGGGTGAGACGAAAGTGGGCAACTCTTTTCCCTAGCTTCTCCCGATTAATTCAACATTCAATCAACAGATATTTATTAAGCATCTTCTATGTGGCAGACGCCGGGCTAGGTGCTGGGAAACAATCGGAAAGTAGATGGACAAGGCCCCTGCTCCTAGGGCCATCATGAGTACCCCTGGGTCTCTCACCCAACAGCTTCCTTTCTCCACTCAGTTCCCTCACCCCCCCCTCCCCAGCCAAATTCCACTGTGTCCTCTGGCCTTTCAGAACCCTGCCCTTTTCTCTAGCTCTGCCTCAGGTTATACTCCCACAGCCCTGATCTCCTCTCTTCTGCATTTCCGGCTTCAGTCTCCATGCCTAAACCCAGAGCTAGGTTCATCTTACATTTTCAACAACTCTCCTCCCTGCTCACAAAGCCCTTCTCCTTTCACGTTCCCTAACTGCCATTTCCAGTTTTCTTCCTTCTTTGCCTACCTTTCAGTCCTACCACCTGGTCCTTAATGCCCCCTGTCTCCCAAGGTCCCTTCCTCTTGCTCCTGTAGGTTCTAGTGAACGTCAGGCACTCACAAGGTCTCACTCTGAGCTCAGAACAGCTCCAGGGAGGCAAGGTCAAGCTACCGACCCAGACCCAGGGATCCTACAGATCAGACTCCGGCCCTGGCCCTGTCCGTGTACAGCTCCCAGCAAAGCAGCAAGTTGTTCCTCTGTGGGTCTCAAGGTAACACCAGCTGCTCTGACATCATGGAGGGAGGAACCCTGTCAGGTTGCCAAGGCAACACCAGCAATTTATGACATCAGAAGCTTGAGGTCTTTGGTTCTCAGGGGGCTAGAAAGATTCAAGTTCCTGTCAGCTACAGTAAATGGGAATTCTACTTTTTCATCTTTTTGCTTGTGTCCCCCTGGCTTGGGAATGAAAAGCAAAGGCCTCTAGTGGGGCAGTGAGGGATGTGGCCAATGGAACGAATGCTTGTGAGGTCTCTTTCCCTGTCTCTTCACCAGTGTCTCTGCACGCGCTCTGCCTCTCCTTTGGCATCTCTCCCTTGCGGGGCTTCACCCAGTGGTATTTCTGCTATGCCTTTTTCCGAATCACCCCTCCTGCGGTGCTCTCTTTGCACCCGGTCACGCTGTGTCCCTCTCACACCAGAGGCATTTGTTCCCTTTGATACCTCATTCTCTCCTTTCTTCCCCCTCCCAAGCTCTGTGCGGCTCTGATCTGCTTCAGCACTCCTCCATTTGCCTTCCATTTACCTTCTTTGTACCATATTCTTTTTCCACCTCATCTTATTCTTCAATTCCTCCCTTCCCCCACTTTACCATTGTATTCACTGCATATTGCCTTTTCTGTTGACCTCCTCTTTGGGAATACTCTATCATTTCTGTCCATCTTCTGTATCGCTCTAAACTCATGCTTTATTTTATTCTCCCAATTTTTCATTAATCACCCCTCAGTTCCTTCCCTGCCCCCATTCCGCATGGATTTTCTTCCCTTCCTTTGGCACATTCCTCACGTCATGCATTTCTCTACCCCACACATTTATTGTACCCAGCCTCTCCTTCCTTTCTGGAATACCGTTCACCTCTGAAATCTTCCATCTTCTGCCCCTATCTACCTCCTTCTCTTACCCTTCCAAGCTCCGAGGGCTGGAAAACAATGATGGGCTTAAAACAAGGTAAAGTCTCCTGACTCTTTATCCACCTTCCCCATTCTTTAGGCTCAATGAACCTGGCCTCTTGTATAAGATAGCTTCTGTCATATGAATGAAAACAGCCTCGTAAAGGATTATGCTGAATCCAAATATGATAATAACAGGAGCCCAGGAAGAAGATGAGCTAGAAAGTGAAGAAAAAGCCACTGAAATCTAGAATGAACTGAAGGATGAGAGGCAACCAAGCAGGGTGGAGCTCAGAGTCCTAGAGAATGTCCCCTTACAAAATCAAAGTTGACAGTTAATGGACATAATGGCCCTGACTGATGAAGGGGTTATATGCCCCTGGAAGCCCATTAAATTGATTTCTTGGCCTGTTTATGTGCCTTCACAAACCATACTCCCCACCTCTCCCAGCCCCTTGCTCTCTGGTACCTTCTGCTGCGGAGGTTAAAATGCTGGGTGAGAGGATAAGGGATAAAAGGAAATTAGGGTGACCAAGGAGAAAAGGTAGGCAGAGGGCATGTTATGAGAACAAAGGTAAAGACAGGCAAGGGAGATCATGGGAGACAGGAATGCAAAAAAAGGGGGTGAAACAAAGTGGGGAAATGAAAAAAAAAATACAATGGCAAAATGAGGGAAGGGAGGAAATCAAGTCAGCAAAGAAGAGGTTTGTGGTGGGAAGCTCCTGGAGAGGCAGATGACACACAGGAGACCAGAGGTGCTGGTAGGGGAGACAGGCACATGGCAAAGGAGATAGTCAACAATGCTAGAAGTTCCAAAGCTTCCTGGGTGAAGGTGCAAAAGGATACTATCCTGGCTGTGCTGAAGGGGTACTTGAGTCCTTCAGGGAGACACATCTGCCCCATCCCTCAGACTCTTTCCAGGCCCCTGACCAGTGACTGCCACAATCATGACTGATAAGCATGAAAAAAGTAGCCTGAAAAGGCCAGGGATATCATAAGGACTCTGAAGAAGAGGGCATGGAGTCCTAGACCAGTCAGGCAGCCAAGGCGTGACACATAGTGACAGGGACACACAGGGAGAGGATCACTCGGATAGGAAGAGTCACATGCGGAGACAGTGACACACAGACCCAGAGATGGATGGCTGGAGAGAATGAACGAGGGGGAAGAATGGCAAAATCAAGAGGCAGGGACGCATGGACACAGATCAGCGGGGCTACAGGCACATCGAGACCACGCGTGGTCGAGTGCTCAAAAATGATAGGGCTACTCTGAGAGGGGGGGCAGACAAGAGCAGAGCAGATGGAGAGTTGGGGGGCCAGGAGAGACACACTTCACCTTGAGTGGAGCAGTGGCCTCCCCTCACTACTCGCACCTTTCCAAAAAAAAAAAAAAAAAAAAAAAGCTCAACTTCAGGCAAAAACGAAGATCGAAGATTAAGAGTATCCACGTCCCCTCCCACCCACCCTCGCCCCCAGCACGCTAGCCCATCCGTCAGCCCGCCCGCCTGCCGCGGTTTCCGATCCCGCAGCCGGCGGGGGAGCCGAGACCCAGGCCCCTCCGGGCTGACAGCTCCGAGCCCGCACTCACCCGGCCTCCCCTTCCCTCCGGGACCCCCGCTCCCCGCACAGCTCGGCGCGGTCCGTCTAGGCTCTCGTTACCCTCCGTCTGTCCGGCTGGCTTCTGGTCCAGCCTCGATGCCTTTTCCCTTCGCCGTCTCTCCCTCCACCCCTGCATCTCTCTCCCCCACCCCATCCTCCCTCGCACACCCCTCCCCTCCACCACTGCCCCTCCTTCTCCTCAGGCTCTCCGTCTGTCTGTCCGTCCGTCCGTGTCCCCTCCCCCAGCCCCTTCCCGTCCCTCGCCGTGCCCTCCAGCGGCAGTCTCCGAGCGCCTCCTCTCCCCTCCGTCTCCAGCTTCCAAAGAGCAAGGAAAGGAAGAAGAGAGCGAGGGAGAGGAGGAAAAAAACCAACCCAGCAGCATCGGAAATCGATGCACTTACACCTCAGCTGGAAGCAGGGACGGGAGTCGAACCGCGGCCGCCGAGCAGCGCGAGGCGGGGAGGGGAGGGGGCGGCTCTTGGAAGGGACTTCTCCGATGTGTTGATTCCTTTTTTTTTTCCCCTCCTCCTCCCTCCCTCCAGCGCTCACTCCGGGGCGTCAGGGACGGAGATGGAAAAAAAAAATAAATAAATTCACGGCGGTGAGGGAAGTGAAGGAAAATAATCAATGCTATTTGGCTGCGGCTGAAGTGTTTTCCCGGCTTCGTGAGGGGGTTTCCATTGATTCACCCTGGGCACTCGCTCTCTCCCTGCCTCCTCCTCCTCGCCCTCCTCCTCCTCCTCCTCGCCCTCCTCCTCCTCCTCCTCCTCCTCCTCGCCCTCACTCCTCCGCCTCATTCACTGGCTGGAGCCGAGGCGTCCCACACAATGGAATAATCAATACCCAGGCGCCCGGGGCGGCCCCACTGAGCAGGTGCAGCGTCCCGCCCGCCGCGGTGAGTGCCGGGAGTTGTAGTCCGTCCGTCCTGCTCCCACCCGCCTGCCAGCAAGCGCTGCGTACGCGCGCGGGACAGAGGCCCCAAGGTAGGCCGGCCAGCGGGCGGGGCCACCTTGCTCGACTGTGGTCCTGGATCCAAGCCAGTGCTTGCAAAGGTGGCAGGCGCCTTTAAACTCCTTCCCGTGTTCTCCTCTCCCTCCTGCCTACAGAAACCATACATGTGTTTTGTTGTTTTAAATTGGCTCTAGGGTAAGCCTGGGCTTCTACCAGCTTCCCAGAGCCTCCCCAGGCCTATCTTTCTTTTCCACTCCCTTCTTCCTGCCTTACCAGTCCCCCACCTTTCCAATGGGGTACTAGAATCTTCTCTTCCACAGCAGTTACTCTGAGGTCTCTGAGAGCGTTTGTCCCCTCCACCCAGAGTTGGGTCGGGAAAGGGAGGTTCTGGCTCCTGGTCTTCATCTTCAAGTTATAAGCTCTCTTATATTCTAATAATAACTGTAGAGATCTATTGAGTGCACAGAACAGTTCCAAGCAAGCACTTTTATGTACATTAACTTGCTTAATCCTCACAACTAGTCCCATTTTACAGTTGAGGAAACCAGGCCACAAAGAAGTTACGTGGCCCAAAGTCACATGGCCAGTAAGTGACAGTGCCAGGTTTCAAACCTCGATGGTCTGACTCCAGAGCTCACAATAGCTTGCTGTAGCCTACTTCTCTTAAAAGTAAAAGAAAGAAAGAAAGTAAGAAAGAGAAAAAAAACAAACCTTGGAGTTTATAGGAAAAAAGGAAGGAGAAAGAAACTAACATTTTGAGGCTTTATGATGTGACCATTTATCACTGAATCCCCACCCATAACTGTGGCAGTCCACATCTTACCAAGGAGAGATGAAAAGTTTGGGGAGGTGAAGTAGCCTGCCCAAGACCAAACACCTGGAAATCAAAGCTGGTAGTCAACCCCAGGTCTGTCTGGTTCCTGAGTCTGCCCTCTGCCCCACTGAACTGTACCTTATAACTCAGGGAAGAGGACCTTATAATTCAGGGGAAGAGGTCTTTTTCCCCAGGGAAGAAAACTGAAAATCGAAGGATGGATGAAAAGTAGGCCAGTGATTGGAGCTAGGGGCTGGCGGCCCTCCCCTCCCTGACTACTGGTACCTGTTATGGAGTGGAAGAGAGATGCATCCAAGACATCCCAAGTTCAAGGTGCTATGTCTATAAATCAGTGTCCTCTCCACAGTATTTCCCACGGGTCATTTGTTTCCAGAAACATACTGGGAAGATGACAGATGTTAAGAACCTGGCACTTCTCACCCATCATAGGAGTTGAAAAGAGCCACTGTTCCTCAGCAAGCTACCTCACCCAGAGGGTCAGACACACAGTCTCCAGGTAATCATAGCCCTCAGAGAGAGTAAGGAGAAGGAGCTCTTCTTTATTTTATCTCCCAAAGCAGTCAAAGGGCCACCCCCACATCTTCCTGTATTTTAAGCAAACATGAGAGTTTCTCCCACTCCAGACAAAGGCTGCGCAGGGGCCACTGGCAACTCAGTGAAAATTCCTCAGGCTGGCACTCAAGGCCATTTCCACCCTGCCCTTCAACTGTATTTCTAGCCTCATCTCCTTATACACTGGCCAGGTGCTCTCCAGCTTCTTGGTCTTTGCTCATGCTGTTCCTGTCTCCATCTGGGTCTCTGTTGAAATCCTGTCGTGTCTTTTGTTCCTATCAAAAACACTGTTCCTTCTCTGAAAGTTTTCAACCTTACCCTAAACACTCATGGCAGGATGTATTATCCCCTCTAAAACTCCTGAGTAGTTAAACTGGTCTTAGTTATCCCCCTTTGCAGCCCATTACCACTCGCTTGTATTTTGTGGGCCGCCATAATAGCCAATAAAATCTCTCTTGGACAGCGTCTGAGTAAGTGGCTCGGATTTCAGGCCTATTTGCCTAGGAAGTGAAGGGGCTGGAGACCGGACTGGGGCTCGGCTTCTTGCATCAGGCTGTCCGTGCCGCCCCTGCTCAACTTTAGGTTGAGTCCCGCGGGCAGTAACCGCAGCTTTCCTGTCACCATAGCGACGGGTGGGGCGAGAAAGCAAAATCTCCCTTTGGAACTACACCTCCCATCATGCACCCGGGCCCCAGGGTGCCGGGCTCAGCCTGAGGCCTGAGACCCGGGCCGACCCCCGGGAGCCGGCAGGGGTCGGGCAGGAGGAGCAGAGCGCAGGGGGACTTCTGCGCTCCCGGCCCATCGCGGAGGCCGCGGACCCCCAACACGTAGCGGGCCTCTGGGACCCTGGCCTGTCCTCGGCACCGCCACATCGGGCCTAATATGGCCGCTCGTGCTGGCACCGGGTAGGTGCGCAGAGATCCGGGCCGAGGTCCAAGGCCAGGGACTGCTCCCGGCATTCCTCGCGGGCGTGGCGTAGGCTCCCATCGCCCATCTCCAGGTCCCGCGAATGGAAAACCCTCGGACTTTGAGGTGAGACCCGAGCTCCGCGGGCCGGGCCGGTGCTGTGGCGAAGGGCGGGGTCGTTGCGCGAAGTGAGCCACTGGACACCTGGGGTAGTTGGTATAGAGGGCGAGTGTGGAAAGGAGGACCCCCACTACAGTTTTCCAGGGAGCCCTTTGAATTGAGGACATCAGCAAGGGTGTAAGGGATTACCTGGAGATCTGTCACCGTTGCAGAACCTTAAGATACCGGAGCCAGACGGGGGCCATCCATCACTGAGGCAGGGAGAAAGAGCTGTAGCCCCAACACAGAGCTCGGTGACAGCGTGTGCCTCACAAATTCTTGCGGGGTGGGGGGCGGTTTGCCGAATTGTCACCCTGCAAGGCTGAGCACCCTTGGGAGCTCAGCAGATGTTTATTGATTTAGTGATTGCAGGTAGCATGGCCCAGGCCTTGACTGAAGTGGAGCGAAAATTCATTCCTGGCCCTGACACAGAGGAGCGGCTGCAGGAGTTGGGGGGCACCCTGGAGCACCAGGTCACCTTCCGGGACAGCTACTATGACACCCGTGAGCTGAGCCTCATGCGGGCGGACCACTGGCTGCGGCAGCGAGAGGGTAGTGGATGGGAGCTCAAATATCGGGGAGCAGCAGTGGTCTCAGGACCTCACACTGAGTATGTGGAACTCACGGTTGAGCCTGCAATTGTGGCCAAGCTCTGTGAGGTGCTGGGAGCTGACGTCCAGGGGGC
Source organism: Neomonachus schauinslandi (assembly GCF_002201575.2). Taxonomy (NCBI): domain Eukaryota; kingdom Metazoa; phylum Chordata; class Mammalia; order Carnivora; family Phocidae; genus Neomonachus; species Neomonachus schauinslandi. Next base: position 70,965,353 of record NC_058411.1, on the reverse strand, counting down.
TGGATGTGTGGCTGTTGTGCTGGGGCCACTGGAGCTGCAGGAAGTAGCTAGTTTTGTGACTAGGCGTAGTGCCTGGAAGCTGGTGCTATCTGGAGCTGATGAAGAGGAGACTCCGCTCAGGGTGGACCTGGATACAGCCGACTTTGGCTACACTGTGGGTGAGGTAGAAGCCCTGGTGTCCGAGAAGGCTGAGGTCCCAGCTGCCCTAGAGAAGATCCACAGGCTCAGCAGCATGCTCGGTGAGGGAGACAGGCCCTTCTGTGCTTTCCTTGCCTTCCCTACCGCTCTTCTGGATGTACCCACTGAACCAGCTAGAGGGGAGGGTCTCGGCATTATTCCTGTAACGGGGATTGTCTTGGCAATTTTTTGGAGGGCCCAGTTTGCTTTTACAGAAGCTGCCTAACTGGATCGGATCCTTCCTTGTCTTCCCTAGTCCTTGCCTCATTTAGTTCTCATACCTCCAGCCGCTCCAAGTTTGCGTCCGTTCTCTGCTTGAATCCTTCCATCCATCCCTCCTTCCCCCAATCCTGTCCTTATTTTTACAACTACCTAGGTCCTCATTTAATTTTGCCCTGTTGGCTTTGAGTAAAAGGCAGGAACACTGTATTTATGTGACAGACAACAGGACAAGTCGTGGCAGATTTTTCTGTAGACAGTTCATCCACAGAAGTATGGGGTTGTGCGTCCCATGAGGCCTTAAAGCGGTGGAATGCTGCTCTTGCTTTCTCAGCAAACATACACTGAGTTGAGTTTCCTGCTCTCCACCCAGCATGCTGCCAGGCTCTAACAGTAAGACCCTGACTTATCACGGCTCCATACCACATAGAGGCTAGAATTCTATGTGAATCCCACCCCATGGTTGTTGCTGCTTCTCTCCTTTCTCTATCCCTGTTCTCTGTGTGCATCTCTGCATGTGCTTCATTACCAACCTAATGAACTTTGGCCTGCCTCCATGGGCTTTAATCTTGACTGGGGGACAGGAGCAGTAACCGAAAAGAGTGGATATAGAGGCCCCCTCTGTCTACATGGCACCTGAGCGACTCTTCACCATTTCTCCTTGCTGGAGGAGAGGCTCATGCTTGGCTTCCCAGCCTCACTCCTACCCGACGTGGCCCTTGTAGGCCCCACTGGCACAGGGCAGTCAGGGTGTGCGCTGGTGGGTTACAGAAACTGGCTGGATGGCATTCAGAATCCCAGTGCTGCCCTGGAAACAACTTTGGGGTCGGCTATGAGGGCAGGGAGCCGAGTCAAAGCATTTACAGCTCTGTCTGCTTCTCTCATTTCTCCTCTGGCCTGCAGGTGTGCCGGCGCAGGAGCGAGCACCTGCCAAGGTGATGATGTACTTACAGTGCTTCCAGCCTCAGGACTACCAGCACCTGCTAGAAGTATACAGCCCCAGAGAGAGGCCACAAGGGACTAAAGCTCCTGACAGCAGCTTGGGCTAGGGTGTCACTTCCTCAACAGCGAAGAGAACTCTGGGTCTAACGGGATTCCTTCCTGAGCACACTGTGCCTCTTCCCCTGGCCTCCTTCCCACAGTGACTCCTCTCTCTCCAGCTCTGCCTGTTCTTTCACCTTACCCTCAGCTATCCTTCCTTGAGCCCTCCCTGGCTGCCCCCTCCCTCATCCGTCAGATGCAATCTGTGGGCCGCCCCTCTCCCCTGGCCGCTAAGCAGCCTCCATTGATTTCCGCTCGTGTTTATAGGATTTCCACTTAGCCGTGATCAGTAGTTAAGCACAGGAAAATCCCTTGCCACCCCCCCTCCCTTGGTCGATGCCATTGATTCTGCCAGCGCCTCCTAAACCGCCTGACAGCTGACTTAGAGATGAGGGGAGGCAGCAGGGACTTCCCTGCCTTGGGGTGTGGGGAATAGCAGCAGGTTGGGGAAGTGGGTGGGAATCCCTTTTAGACATCTGGAAGTTCTGGTTTCACTTTGCTACTGTGCCCTAGTCTGGCCCAGATGGTAGAGTGCCTCCTGTGGAGGTTTAGGGGCAAATCTGCCGAACCTGGAGAGGGTAAAAAGAGCCCTTTGTTGAAACAAGTTCCTAAGGCTCAAGGGAAGATACAGACTTCCTGGATAAGAAGACTCTTCCTGGGGCGCCGGGGTGGCTCAGTTGGTTAGGTGTCTGTCTTTGGCTCGGGTCATGATCCCAGGGTCCTGGGATCGAGCCCTGTGTCGGGCTCCCTGCTCAGTGGAGTGTCTGCTTCTCCCTCTCCCTCTGTGATCTCTCTTGCTTTCGTTCTCTCAAATAAACAATGAAATCTTAAAAAAAAAACAAACAACAAACCTTCCCTTGCTATGATTTGTAAACGTTTTCTATCTCAAATATACCCAAATATGGCTTTCCCCCTCAGGCTTTATTGGGCTTTCATTATTTGTGGGGGGGGGAAGGGCGCCCCCCCCCCCCCCCCGCCCCGATTTTGCAGAGGCAAACGCAGGACCAGAGCGCCACTTGCTGGTAGTCGTCAGGTGCAGGCTCCAAGTGGCCGAGACCCTGGGGAGTTTGGGATACAGGAGGATTTCAGACTGAGTGGAGGCTGAGTTACTGCCACGTCTCCACGGGCAAGTTGTTCACTTCAAAGATCTCCTGCACCGACTGGCCAAAGTGGTTGTAGGTGAGGCGCAGCTTTAGCCTCAAGGGGGCCTAGGAATTCGAGAGTGGAGACCAGGGTTAGCTCCTGTGATTTCTGTCCCTGGGCCTTATCAACAGGGGGTGGGGTGGGGGCGGGTGCTCCTGAGCTCACCTTGTTAGGATTGAGGATTCTGAGGAGCTGGGTCATTGGAAGGCCACCCTGAGCTGGAACTGTGTCCCCACTGGGGGCCTGTAGCTGCAGCTGGAAACTCTGAACACAAGAGGTTGGGCAGAGCACAGTAAGGCAACGAGCTGGGCTCAGGCAACCCCTCCACACCCAACAGTTTCAAAGCCTCTTCCCATAACACCCCAAGTGCTTATCTCTGCACGTCATTCCCTTCCCGTCTCATTCTTCCACCCACCTCCTCTACTTAGCCTTTCTCCTGGAGTGCCCAGGCCACCTCAAACCCTGGTCTTCTACAAACCTTGGGCACGGCAGCCTGACAGACAAAGTGGGTGACATCAGCCCCTGAGGTGTTGATAGCAGTGACCGTGATTAAGAGCAAAGCAGGGGTTCCAGGGGGGCGAACAAAAGACAGATTCAGCTGCAGTCCTTCACGCTCAAACACTCTGAGATTTGGGATGGAAGCTGGAGTATGGAGAGAGAAGCAGCTCAATGTATGGGGAAGATAACAAGTTCATTCATTCATTCAACAGAAATTAAGTGAGCACCCACTGGGTGCAGGGCAGTGCTTGAGATGCTAGCGACAAAGTGGACAGAAGATGAAGTCCCTATTCTGAGCTTATAGTCTAATGGGCAGAGAAAAACAATAAACAAGAAAACAACCAAGATAATCACAGACTACTTGGTGCTATGAGGAATAACTTGGTAGGGGAAGGTATCTGGCATTTTAGCTGAGGCCTGAAGAGTGAAAATGAGCCAGTCATCTGATGTGCTGGGCAAGAACATTCCATGTAGGGGCGCCTGGGTGGCTCAACTGGTTAAGCATCTGCCTTTGGCTCAGGTCATGATCCCAGGGTCCTGGGTTTGAGCCCCGCATTGGGCTCCCTGCTCAGTGGGGAAGTCTGCTTCTCACTCTGCCCCTCACCCCGCTCATGCTCTTTGTGTCCCTCAAATAAATAAAATCTAAAAAAAAAAAAAAAAAAAGAACAGACATTCCATGCAAAAGGAGCACAGATTACCAAGGGTTTCAGGTGAGACGGTCTGAGGAGCTGAGAGGGGCCAGTGGAGCAGGGAGTGGGAAAGTATAGGAGATGGGCTGGGAGGAAGCTGGGCCTCACAGGCCAGGATACGAAGTCTGGAACAAAGGGAAGGCATTGAGGGGTATCCAGGAGGGAACTGGCACAAGCTAATGAACCCTTTTACCAAGATGGGGATGTGATGGGGGGCTCACAGCACGGAAGAGGGCATGTGGACCCCAGTCCTTGGCAAAGAAAGAGAAGCAGCACATTTCCACCCCTCCTTTTCTTAAGACGTCTCCTGTCTCCCCTTTGTTGAGGCTTACCTGGGGCTGGAGACACACAGGGCAGGTCGAGGAGGTGTACTAAAGTGCCTCCTGGGGAGGGTTCCAGAGCAGGTGGGGGCTGGGCAGCCCCAGAAGTGCCATCCAGGAGATCTAACAGATCCAAGAGCTTGGAGGCCTGGGGGAAAGGGCAGAAGGAGCAGGGCTAGGTGCGGAAGCCAGACCAAGTCCTCTTCCCTCGGGGGCTTCTGGCCTCCTCACCTGCGGCTCTGTGGCAACAAGGGCTGCTTCCGAAAGCTGGGCCTCTTTGCTTTCCTTTGCTTCCTCATCCTGAGTGCCACCTCGCTCCACGAGAGGCATCTTTTCTAGGATGGCAGCCCTGAGAGGATAGAATACAGGTGTGTCCCTCTGGGTGGACCCCGGGCTTTTCATAAGAAGCATGTGGGAGGATGGCTAAGACCGTGCAGAACCCTGCACACGGTGGGTCGGAGGGCCCTTCTGATTTCCTAAGACCGGCACGCTGTTGCTGGTTTTCGGTGAGCGAGGAGGGCTGGGAGCCACCTTGGCTACAGTCAACTATGGGTGGGAGGCTCTGACTGTGGAGGAGGAAGGACGAAGGGGAGGATGAGACCCCTGTACCCAGAAAGGGGCACTGGGGAGAGGCCACATGGGGACAGGGCAGGGGTTTGGGTCCTCCACTGTGGCACAGTGACGGTCGCACCTCATGTGGTCGTACTTCCAGAAGAGCATGTTGTACTCCACGGCCCGCTGCTGCAGCTCCACGTCCAGGCAGCTCCCGTAGATGGACACCACCTGGCGGATGCGGCTGGGCCACAGGGTGGCGTGTGAGCGGGAGGGCAGCCTGCCCTGCCCTTCAACTCCAGGATGTGGCACGGAAGGGAAAGGCCGCACAGAGCAGGGGGGTACCCACAACACCTGGCTCAGGAGGAAGAACCTAAGGACTGGGGGACTTGGAGTGTGTGCACGGAGAGAAACTCCGAAACTGGTGGGCACGGTGAAGGGACATCTGTCACTGGAGGCACCAAGAAGAGGGGCCGGGACCCTTTCTTACTTGTTGTCCCCACGGAGCCGGGTGCTGAGCTTCATGAGGGCTGTCAGGGCATATCCTCGGGTGGCTGGTAGGGACATATGGGACTGCAGCACCTTTTCGAGGAGTGCCAACACCTTCTCTTCCTCCACCTTTGCGGGGACATAGGTAGTAACCGTGGGGCATCTTGCCTCTCCCGCTGAGGCCCTCCTCAGTGTACTCCCGAGGTCGGTCTCACCTGAAGGGGCTCAGTTTCCTCACAGGCCCCCTCCAGCAGGAGGTCCCCGTATTCTCCAATGCACCAGGCTGCCACTTGCACCAGCGGTTGCTGCGTGGGACAAGAAAGATGCCAGGCTAGGTTCTGGGTCCCCTCCCCACTTCCACGCCCTGTGACATCCCTTTGTGCAGTGCAGAGCTTGTGGGGTTTGGAGAGGTGGGGAAAGGGAAGGCTCTTGCACAGTTTTGTAAGTTTGTCCGTCCCCCCACCCCTGCCAGCTCTGTCCTGGCTCCTGGTTGTCTTCTGCCCTCTGGTGGCCAAGCATCAGAACTACATGGCCCCACCAAAAGGAGCTCAGTGAGAACCAAGCAAGAGGGTCCCTGCCTTGAGGAAGGGGTACGTGGTTTCTGCCCACCCTACTTAATATGGAAAAAAGACGGTAGATAGATAGTGGCTGGCTTCTGTTAATCCACTCAACATTCAAGGTAGTAAAAACCTGATACGCACAGAAAGAGCTCTATCTCAATTTGATTATCAAGACAGCTGTGGGAGGCAGGCAGGGTAGAGAGCTGAGTACACTGGGCGTAAGGAGACTTAAATTAGTCATCTGTGGTTACAGAGCCAGTAGGTACTAGAGCCAGGACAGAAGTCCAGGTGTTCTAACTAAAACCAGGGCTCTGTCCTTGAATGTCTCCATTAAACGGGTAGCTGTGACCTCCAGGGAAAAACAGTGGGGCATCAGGTATGGGGAGTAGGTGGCCCAGGAAGGGCTGGGAGGCTCAGGCAGCCCTGGGTCTGGTGGGGGAACAGTACTTGGGAGATGTCGTCTGCCAGGGCGCTGTAGAGACGGCGCACAGAGTAGGCGTGTAGCTCCTGAGCACCCCCAATCAGCTGGGTCAGGTTGGCCACCGCATCATCCCGTACATGGGTGCCTGCCTGGAGGGGGTGAATGTGGCCAAGGGTTCAGGGTGGTGAACCTTGCCCACTCCCTCCCAGCTCTCTTACATCAGTCCCTGCCTCACCGTTGTCAGCACACGCAGGATGGTGTCTATGTGCCACCGCTTGGTTGGGGCAAACCTAGGGGACATATGCCTCTTCAGCCCTGGTACGGACCCTCCCCAGAGTCTACCGTCTCTGCCTTCTGGGCACCTGTCACCTCACCTCTCTGCTGCCAGCAGGATGCCTGAGGCACAGTCGGCCCGTAGATCAGGGGGGCAGGATTCCAGAAAGCTCTGCAGCTCTTGTGTCATGGCTCGCACATTGGAGCTATTCACCAGAGCCAGACTCAGTTCCAGGGCCCGCCTGGCAGGAGAAAGATGTCGTCAATACACGGTGGCCGGGTCACCCTGAGCTAGGCCTCAGGCCCTTCCTTCTCCAGGCACCTGTTTCCTAGTCCCTCCACTTCAGCTGCTCTGACCCGGTCCAGGTCTTGGCTACCAGGCGCTGGGCCCCCTGCCTGCCTCCTTGTTCCTCTGTCCTCCTCACCGGCTCAGGGAGGCGTCGGGTTCCCGCAGACACTCCACCACAGTGGGCCGGTGCCGCTGCACAGCGCTGTGGTCGGACTGCACCATACGCAGCAATGACGTCAGGGCTACGTACCTGGCCAGAGCGGGGGAGGGCCTATCACGCCGTGGGCCTCAGCCCCCTCCCTGCCCCATCTGCCCTAGTCCTGGAGTAAGAGGCAGGTAAATCAAGAGACGCTGCAAGGAGGAGGGCCAGGGACCAGGGGCTCAGTGGCACAGCCCAGCCAGACACCTGGGATGATTACCTAATGTTCCTGTCATTGTTGAGCAGAAAGCGGCCGAGAATGTTGACAGCCAGAACCTGCGGGAGGCAAAGGCTGAGGACAGTCCGGGAAGGAGCGACGCGCTCGTTAAGGAGGCCGGCTGCAGGGCACAGGATGATGGGTGGGGAGGAGAAAGCAGCGCACAGGACCTGTCTGCCTGGCTGGGGTTGGTGGGTGGGGCTGCAGTGGGAGGGGCATATGGGATGATACCCGCAGGCCGGCTGCAGCGCGGATGTCCATGATGGTCAGCACAGTCTCAAACAGGACCGCGTTGCCCGCATTTCGGCTGGTGTCTGTGTTAGTGGCCACCTGAGTGGATGGGGGAGAAGATGCAACTAGAAGGGGCTCGGTCCTCTCCTCAGGTCTCTGGAAGGTACCCACCACATCATCCCTTCATCATCTAACAAAGTTCCCCAAGCCCCCACGATGTGCCAGGGGCCACCACACAGACAGACTGTGTCCCTGTCCTCATGGAGATCGCAGTCTAGAGGGAAACGGAGACGTGATTATACGGCCACCATGGGGTGGGTGGTCAGGTGAGGGGTGCCTGGGCCTGGTAGGATCTCAGAGCCACACACCTAACCAGTGCCCACTCTCCAGCCTCCCACCTGGGCCAGCAAGTCATTCATGGTCTCACTGCTTTCTTCATGGTTCTGGCCCAGAATCCGAAGCAGACGAAGTATCTGGACCTGAGATGGGTTAAACATTGAAAGGTGGAGGGGTTCAAAGGGTAAGGAGTTGGGTTGAAGAGAAAAATCCAGCACCAAAGAAAGTATTGCGAGGGGCCTGGCTGGTTTCCTAGAGTTTCCCTCCCCTTACCCCACACAGGTCCCTGGGGTCCTGGGAGATCAGAGGCATGTGAGGCCAGGGGATTTGGAGACAGGCTTTTTGTTGTTGTTGTTACCAAACTGGATTTCTGACCTTTAGGTATCCCCCGCTTCCCGCACTGGTCTCGGGATGACCCGTGCGATCCTGTGCCTGCCACCCTCCTGCCTGCCACTCACTGACCCAAAGTGTTCTCTGGGAGGTGGCCGCTAGCCATGGGCTTACTGCTAAGCTCTTTTTTCCAGGGATACAGCAGGACAGGGTCAGCCCACCTGCAGAAAGGGGTCGCTGACTCCAGATACACTGTGTTCTACCGAGTATCCCGTCGTCACCAGAGTCCGGAGGATCTGCACCAGCTGGGGAACCACCTGGAGGGAGGGCACAGCCTTACTGGGCATTCTTCCTAATCCTCTCAACCTTCAGACCCATTCCAACCCCACGGCCCCTCTTTTCCTGGCCCAGGGCCTGCCCCTTTCACCAGCCCACCTTTCGAAAGTGCTTGAGGGCTGCAGGGTTTCGTTCACAGAGCTCCATGATCAGCGTGATGGTGCCCAGCAGGATGCCTGGTGTCGGGGGGGAGGGCAGTGAATGGTGGGCCAGGGGCACAGGAGAGTCTACTGCGTGTGTGTGTTCATGTGCACATGCTACCCTGCTCCTAGCGGCTGGTGTTCCCATCCTATTTTTCACTTCTGTCCATAGCCAGAGGTAAGGCAGGGGATGGGGAGGCCCGTGGCCTTACCGTGGTGGCATTCATGAAGCAGTTGGGAACAGGGTGGGAGGAAAATGTTGGAGAGCTCGGGGACCTTCCGGATCATGTGCACTGCAGTCAGAACAGCCTGCAGAGATCAGGGGGCTCAAAAAGGGGCAGGGTCTCCCAGGATGGACCTCCCACCTTTAACACGTGGCAAACAGGACGGTTTGGGGGGGGGGAGGGGCAAGTGCCTAGAGTCCTGCCATCTCACCTTCTTGCGCACATAGGAGCTGGGCTGCAGGAGCAGTTTCTCCACCTCAGTGGCCAGGTCCCGGCACATCTCAGCAGAGCCCACAGTGCTCAGAGTGCACAGGGCCAGGCCTTGTACTGCCTGAATCCCCTGGCTCAGGTCACTGCAGAGTTGGGAGGGTGGTCAGTCAAGCTCTGAGAAATCCATCCTTCCCAGTACCTACAACAGGCAGCCCCCTGGGACTTCCCAGTTCCCCACTCTCCCATCTCCCTGATTCCAAGTGCTTCCCAGAACCCTCTCACTTCTTGATGCTGTTGGTAATGAGCAGGTGGGCATCCTGCCTCTCATCCAGTAGAAGCATGGCCCCCAGGTAGCCCACCCTCTTGTCTGTGAATCTGGGGGAGGCGATCAGTTTCAGGCACTCCATCTACAGGGAAGGGGGCAGACCAGGAAGGGGCAGGGGTGAAACTCGAGGCACTAACAGCCCTTTTCTATCTTCTTTACCAGCAGATTAATTTATGGTAACACCATTTCCCATCATCCTCCCTTCAACAAAGGAAAAGGCTTAGGAAATTCAAAGTTAGTGGGTAGTTTGAAGGAACCAGGAGTCGAGGAGGTGGGAGAGAAAAGGAGGTGGCTTGAATGGGGCTGGCCAGAGAATGAAGGGTTCAGTCCAGCTTATGACCTACAGGGGTTGTAATGGGGAAGGAGGTCGGCAGTGCATGCTGTGAGGAAGGGCTCAGAAACTTTGGAGAATGAAAAAATCAGGGCACAAGCAGGTGAAGGTGTCCAAGACCCTGCCCCATTAGCCCTCCTCATCAAACTCAGAAGGGAGGCACCCCTGCCCAGTACCTGTCCAAAGTGGGCGGGGTAGCCCAACATGTGGACGTAGAGCAGTTTGGCCAGCTGGCGGTGCCTGTGCAGAGGGTCCCCATCGCGGAAGGAGGCGCGGATGTGGGCGCACTCCTTCTGGATCACCTCCCGCTCCTGGGCCTGGGTCTTGGCCCCACGAATTTCCTCGATTAGATCTTGAAGCTTCAGCGAAGGCACCACCATCCTGAGGGGGCAGAGCCCGGAAATGGAGAGGGCTTTGAACCTCTCGGGCCGGGAGTACCTGGCCGTCCAGCCCAGACTCGCTCTGTACCACGATCCTGAATGCCCAGGTCCTGCAGCTATCCTAAAACCGAGCCCACATTTACCTTTGCCCACGTGGGTTTACCAAATTCCGCCCCCTCCTCACCGTGGGAGGAGATCCCCACTACGCATGCGTCTCCGCCCCACTCCGCGCCCATTTCGACGGAGCATGCGCCAGAACCCCGCCTATTTCCCCCCCCCCACCCCACCCAATCCTCCGGTCCCACCTGGTTGCCCATCCCTAGCTCGGCCATTGCTTTCCTCCCTGGGTCCTGCGCTACCTCTTCCGCGGGATTCCTCCCCAAGGTCACACCTCAGGTGGACTCAGCTTCACACCAGGACGCCAGCCTTAACGACAGCCTCACCTGGCTTGTTTCAACTCCGCTCCTCTTCCCCCCAGCGCTTCCTGGTACCGGGCCCGACGGGGGTTGGTCCTTCGTCTGGTCCTTCCCTCTTCCCGCCCCCGTCACGGGACCCCGCCCCCCCCTGGGCCGCCCAGCTGAGCTGTCTAGAACCCTCTGAGCTCAGGCCTCAGGCTTTGGAGTTGAGGGCAAGGAGCTGTCCTGGCGGCAAGACTGCATAAGAGGCCTGGGGTTCCCCAAGAGGCCTCTTTGTACATTCTCACCCCCCAGGGAGCCTCAAGAGAGCTTGGATTTGAAACCATCGCACCCCAAAGGAGATGACAGTCCCCCCCCTTTTTTGAACTTTTTTATTAATATATTTTTTTGTTAAATTTCTTTGTATTTTTTTTCCTGCAAGACTTGGTGTTGGCGGCACTGTTGTAGTTTAACTTCAATCCCAAATTCCATGAAATAGAAATCAGAAGTAAAGGTTTAGAGGGGAGGGAGGGAGGCAGGCCAAGGAGTAAACAGAGTTTGACTAGAAAAAAAGAAGAGGGTACGTGTGGTGGGCATTCCCAGGCAAGGCCATTCCTTGAGGGAGGGGGTTGGCAGGCAGCTTGCGTCTGCCTCATGCAGGGGAGGGAGGAAAGATCCCCTGGGGACCCTACAGAGGGGTCCTCCTCTTCCTAGGGCTTCCTGCCCCGAGGGGAAAGCTATTAACAGGGATCAGCCACAACCTCAAACAGGGCTCTCCACCCACCTCTCACCCTGCTTTGACTCCCACCTCTGCCCTGCCTGGAAAGTGTGTGAGAGATTGGCTTCCTTTGATCCCTCTTTCTGTTGTTTTCCCATTTCACAAGATTCTGATGTGACGGGGGAAGGGATATAACCCACTTAGAGATTACTAAACTTGTCACAGCTTCTGCTGCTCTGTGAGTTCCTGTTATCTAGGCTGGTTGTGTTCCCCAGAAATGCCTCCCCCCACCCCCACGCCACAACTGCCAGAGTTGGGGAGTAGGGTCCTAGCTCAAGTGCCTCTAACCCTCTGCAGTAGAAATGTCTTCTTCAGGCCCCTTAGAAATCTAATCAAAGGCCACAAGTGAGTCCAGACCAACCAAATAAACTTTTAGGGGGAGAGAGGAGGGTGGGAGAGGTCAGTGGGTAGACGTGACTGCATTGGACGGTTTCTTTCCTTTACACATTGCTCTTGACAAGGTATGCCACCCTAGGGGGTTGGGCGGGGGGCTGGCTGTTGAGGAAAGGAAGAGGGAGATCCTAGGGAGTCATTCTACTTTTCATCTCCCTTGTCTCCTTCAGGGAAGTATGGAGTTAGGCAAGAACCTAGCTCAGTGCTTGGAGGTGAAATAGGCTCCTCCACAGTCAGAGATGGAGGCCGTACCTCCTCCAGCTCTTTCACTAGGCCTCGCAGGGACACCAGGCCCTTTGGGTCAGGGAGCCACAGCAGCTCAGCCAGTGCCTTGCCCCGTATACAGTCATCCCTTCTCCATTTTCTTCTTCCTTTCCACTCAGCTTCCAGGAGACTCCTCAGGACACCAAACCCCCACCCTCACCGAAGTTCAGGTCTAAAGAAAAGGCGGGGAAGACACGGGGCAATGGTCTGACTTAGATTTGTGTGTCTCAGAGAAGAGAGCGACTCTGAGCGAGAAAAGCCCTTCATATGTAAACAATCTAGAGAGAGAGGTGGGGTGGGGTGGGGGAGGGAGTGAGGAAGACAGAGACAGATCCAGAATAAATGAGAGAATCTGAAAGGAGAGCTGGAAAGAAAAAGCAAAAGACAAAACCAAAGGGGGACAGAAAAGAAACAGAAGGAAGGAGAGAAAGAAAGATAGGAGAAAAAACAACCAGGAGGAGGAAAAGAGAAAAAGGCAGGTCAAAGAAGTGAAGAGGCAGCAACCGAAGCCAGAACTAGGCTGGGCAGGAGCCTCAGGTGAGGAGCTGGGAGAACAGGAACGCCAGGCTGAGGTCCAGGAGGGCCACGGCTCCCACCACCAGGGGGTTGGCAGCTCCCTAGAGAGATGGGGGGGAAAGGCAGTCTCAGTCCCTGAGGACCATGTCCAGTGACAGGTCCCACCTTCCTGCCCTGGCAGAGGTGGCAAAGCTAAAGGGTCCCAGGCACCTCTCCCCAGAGGTCAGAGCAGGGGCATCTCCAACCTTTTTTGGATTGCAAAAAAACACCTCCCTCCTGCCAGGCAGGGCCCCTCCTTCCCGCTGGCTCCCTCAAGTCGGGAACAGCCCTTCCTCCCCCTCCCTCCGCTCCCCGCCCACTAGCATGTCACGTGGCCCAGGCAGAAGGTGCCTGGCCTTAGTAGCAGACGTTGGCAGCAGCAGTCCGTACTGCAGTAAAGCACAGAGGGATGAAGGGGTGAGGATGTGGTTGCTAGGAAACAGGAGAAGGCCTGGAGTCCAATCAGAGTAGAGGCTTCTGGGAAAACTCCACCCCTCCCAGTTTTCTGCCTCCTTTCCCATTTCCCTTCTTCCCAGGAGAGGGAGGGAGAGTCAGGGTAGGGAGGGAACAAGCTTTTCCTTTTTTATTTCTGAGCACCAAAGAGAGAAAGTGTGGAGGTGGGGGTGGGGGTGGAGTAGGAAACCAGGAGCTGGAAATGATATGGAAGGAGAACAGGGAAAGATGTTTTGGCTCTACCATTCCTTATTGGTAACCTTGGGCAAATTACTTTAAGGGCTCTGGGCCTCAGTTCCCCCATCTGTCAAATGAGGGAGCTGGAGGTGAAGGTCTCTAAAGTTGCTTGCAGCTCACAAGTTCCCTTTTTTTTTTTTTTTTTTTTTTTAGGTGGGATATAGTCCAAGAGTGGGCAGGCAGGAAGGAAGCTGAGTCCAAATCAGAGCCCCTGAAGGAATCAGACAGAGGTCTGGAAAGGATGAGAGGCAAGGCTTTGAGGAGAAAAGGGGCCACAAAGCAGGGACAGAGGGCAGCTCACCGGCTGGGCGGGCCTCTCGGTTGCAGCAGGCTCCTCAAGCTCTTCTGTCAGGCACCCGGCCTCAGGACCCCTTGAGACTGGGTCCCTCAGGACCGGTGTGGCCATGGGCTCAGGCTCCAAGCCCCCTGGGGTTCTCAGCTGGGGCAAGGGCTCTTCGTCTTCCCCTTCCTCCTCTCGAAGACTTCCGGAGCTGTCGCTGCAGCCTCCGAGGAGTGGGGAACCGTCTCTGGGCCCTGGCCCCTGCATCCCAGCCTCGTCCTCGGCCTCATAGCCAGCTAGTTCCTCTGCCTGTTCACCGGGGCCCCCCCACTCCTCAGGCCAAGCTTTGGGGCTGGAGAAGGGACCTCGGTCCCCTCCAGGAGGCAGTGGGCTCCGGCGGGCAGGGGGTCGCCAGGGTTGGCGGGAGGAGGCAGGACTGCTGGGCAGTTCAGGGGAGCCCTCTGAGGGGGTCAGTCCATTCTCGTATACCCCAGGGCTGTCCTCATCCAAGGGTTCTGTGTCGGAACCTTCTGAGTCCTGCCTGGGTCTGCGGCCTGTGGCAGGGACAGCTAAGAATCAGAGGGGCCTAACTGGCCTTGGGCAGCAAAAGCTAGAGCTTTATCCCCCTGTCTGAGCACCTCCCAGGCTTACAGCCTCTCAAAGCCAGACCCCAGACCCCAGACCCCTAGTCCTTATTACCCTATTTTATAAATTCCCAGTTCCGCTCCCCAAACATCTGGGTCTGGCCCCCATCCTTGTCCCCTTGGACCCTCATACCTTGGCTTTTTCCATCCCCAGTCCTCTGCAGGGACTTCCTTCCCTTTCCCCACACCTGAGCCCCTCCAGCTCCCCAGGCTGCCCACGCCTCACCTGGGGCCTCTAACATGGGTTGCAGGTCCTGGGCTATCAGTTTGGCCATTCGAGCTGCCTCCACAGCCTTCTCAGCGACACTGCTGGCTGCCACTGCCTTTAGAAGGGCATCTGCCGCCCTGTCGGGTTCCAGGGACAGGGACTTAGCAGACCTGCTCAGATGCTCCAGCCCCCTGGTCCATGTCCCCACCACATCGTGTCCTCTGGATCGGAGGTCACCTCTGGAGGGCTCGGTCTTGCTCACCTTGCTCCCTGGCCTGGCGGGGCAGCTGGCCTCTGCTTTCCACTCCTAGACCTGGGCTGTGCCTGCTCTCATCACACTCTCCGGCTCCCCTCACACCTGCCACCATCACGTCCCCTCTTCCAGCCACAGCCACCGGCCGCCCTCCACTCCGTTATCACAGTCCCATCCTGCTCCCTTCCCAGGGACAGATGAGACCTCATGCCCTCCGCACACCTCTCTCTAGTCGCACCTGCTTGGGCCTTCCCAGCAGCTTTGCTCTCCCTGCCCCTTGTTCTGGGCCACCCGCTCCCTGTGCCTGGAGCCTTTGCCTCCTTTCCTGTTACCACTGCTAACCCCCCTAACATAACCCTGCCCCTTCCCTGCAGATTTCCTGACATGACAGTTTCACAGGCTCCTTCTCTTCAGCCTCGTCTGTTACCACACTCTTCTCACCTCTAGGTCACTGCCCCTTCCTCCCTGCACCATCGCATCCTTTCTGAGCTCTGGAATTGGGGTAAGCGTGGGTCCCCCCCTTTCTGCTCTTTCTACTCCCTCTCCCAGCCACCATGCATTTCTCACCGTTGTGATTATACCTTCCAAGGAAACTCTTAGTTTCCTTCCCTTCCACATACCCCTCCCATTGTGCCCTGCGCCCTGGGTACGGGCGCCCTGAAGCACTATCAGTCCTTTCTCCACGGTGGTTTCCCAGTTCTCCCTCTAATGTCAGATGCTTCCTCAGTTTCCCCTCCCTTTCACCGTCTGCTGTTAATCGCAGATGCCCGTGATCATTCAATGAGTTCTGTAATACTGACTGAAGGTGGGGCACAACGGGGCAGAGGTAAAGGTAATCAGATATCCTTGGGCTTAAATGGATCAAGACCCCTCTGCTGGCCCCAGGCTTGTTCATCTGGCTTAGGAAGGCAGTCTGGGTACCTGGGTAGGAAGAAGGCTGGTGGTGTTCACTGTAGTCTTAAGCCTACCCCCTCTTTATGTACCTAGGGAGATATGGTCAGCCTCCTCCCCTCAAACCTGCTGGGTCAAGGACTTTTAGAGCCTGTTTGGAGGGACCTTAGATAACCCTGTTCTTTTCTCTTTGGGCTGTCAGACTCTATAGAACTAGCCTTGCCCTGAAACTAAACTGGTCTCAGGGTTTAGTGCAGGGGATGACGATCAGAGTCCTGGGTTGCATGGAGTTCTGTCGGGCAGCCAAAAACTGCAACAGTGACAAGAGGCTGTGTTTTTGAGTTTGGAGGGTGTAGATGAGCAAGTCTGAGGCAGTAGATCCAGTCATCAGGCCAGGCTCAGGCTACCTGGCAGAGGCACCTGCTGCTGAGGCTCTGCTGTTTCCATGGCAGCTGGCAACCAATCAGGTTTGCCAGGCCTGTTGCTGGGGAGACCAACCAGCCTCCTCCCACTGACTGATCTTTCAGCTACTGAGATCAGTTTTTCCTGCCCATGCCTGTTCCTCATCTAGACTAACGTGCTCCCTGGTGCCCTGCCCTCCCCCTTCCCTGGCTTAAGGCCCTGGACTCTAACCACCTAGACACTGAGATGTAGCTACAGATAGACATCTCTGGCTCAGGCATCTACTTTGGGTATGACACATTCCTACACAGACACCTTGGTCACCCCTTATACAAATGCACTGAAGCATATTTGGACATATCTTGGTATCTGATCCTCTGAAGCAGTCTCAAATTTCAACAAAATCCTTCAACTGTACCCTCCTTTTTAAAGAAAATCCAATATACAAAAATTCACATGTATGAGTTGTATAAATCAGAGGTCTGTGAACCTCATTA
Organism: Neomonachus schauinslandi; assembly: GCF_002201575.2. Taxonomy (NCBI): domain Eukaryota; kingdom Metazoa; phylum Chordata; class Mammalia; order Carnivora; family Phocidae; genus Neomonachus; species Neomonachus schauinslandi. Next base: position 70,949,173 of record NC_058411.1, on the reverse strand, counting down.
CAAATGGGTTTTTGGCTTTCTTTAGATCTGTGCTATTGAATCCAGCACTTAAAATGTGGCTAGTCTGGGGGCGCCTGGGTGGCTCAGTCTTTAGGCGTCTGCCTTCGGCTCAGGTCATGATCCCAGGTCCTGGGATCAAGCCCCGCATCGGGCTTCCTGTTCCTCGGGAAGCTTGCTTCTCCCTCTCCCACTCCCCCTGCTTGTGTTCCCTCTCTCTGTGTCTCTCTCTCTGTCAAATAAATAAATAAAGTCTTTAAAAAAATTTATTAAAAAAAATGTGGCTAGTCTGATCTGAAATGATGCACTGATCTGAAATGATGCATATAAACATGAAATATATACTAGATTTCAAAGACTTAGTAAAAAAAAAAAGGGAGACTATAAAGTCCCTCATTAGTAATTTTATGTTGATTCTAGGTTGAAATGATCAAATTTTGGATATATTGGTTTAAATAAAAATGTACTATTTATGGGGCACCTGGCTGGCTCACTTGGTGGAGTGTGGGACTCTTGATCCCGGGGTTGCTTGAGTTTAAGCCCCATGTTGGGCCTAGAGCTTACTTTAAAAAAATGTAATAATTAAAATCATTTATCTGTTTTTATTTTTTCACAAGGCTACTAGATTAAAAATTACATATTTGGCTTACATTATATTCCTACTGCACAGTGCTGCTTTAGATAATAAGATAACGCATGGACATGTAATCTGATTTACGGAGAGAAAATTTCATTTACAGGCCAGCCTCCTCCCCTCAAACCTTTATCAGTTGGGTAAAGGGAGGCAGAGGAAGCAAAGCTGAGAGGAACTATCTTCTCATGTGGATAGGTCAGCTGTACAAACTAGCTCTCCCCAAGGTCCAAGGCTGAAATAACATCAGTCTGTGGGCAGGCAGGGATGTGGCTAGGAATGCACATTCCCTGTCTCTCCGCCCAGGGCTGCTCCTCCCAGCTGCAAGAGGAGCACTGGGGACAGGTTTCTGAGCCTGCACAAGCCAGCGCTCCTTGCTACTCCCACACACAACATTGACACACATCCCCACAAAAGACACCAAGACACGGTTAGAGTCTAACACGGCTTCCCTCAAATACCCAGCCACCCACAGTTACACCCACATCCACCTGTAGCCTCAGATATAAACAATCCAAATACCCAGGGCTACAACTGCTTGGCCTTAGGCCTGCTCTTCCCCACCAAGTCCTACGCCTTGGGTCGTGGTCCTCCTTTAGGCACTACCTACCCCCACCCCCGCAACTGTCCCCAGGGTACCTTCTCCACTTAGCCCAGCTTTGGCCTCTGCAGCGGATGCCCACCTGGCAGCGGCGATCTCCTGGCGCTGGCGGGCAGCGCTCACGGCTCGACGGGCGCCTTCGACAGCCCTGTCCACCTTCTCCTTGACTTTGCCCCGGCGAAGGGCCAGAGGCAGGAGGCTGCGCACGCGCCCCCCGTGCACCAGCCGGTTGCGCTTGTACTTGCCCTCCTCGCGGGAGCCGTCCGGGCGGGTGGTGCGTCCGTAGCCGTGCCGCCGGTTGCCCAGCCACTCGCCCTCATAGCGCAGCCCGTTGGAGCGCTGGCTCACGCCGAAGCCGCTGCGCCGGTCGGCGCGCCATTCGCCCGCATACACCTCAGTGGCCGAGCCCTCGATGAGGGCGGGCGGAGCTGGGGCCGGGGGCCCGCTGGCCTCGGAGCCCGGGGGTCCTGTGCTGCCCACCTCGCTGCTCACCTCGCTGCGCAGGGAGCCCCGCTTGCTGCCCAAGGAGCTGCGGCGCCCGCCCGCCCGGAGCCCGCTGAGCAGCAGCGAGCGGCGGAAGAACCCGCCGGCCGCGGGGGTGCGCTTTCGGGAGGACGCGCCGTCAGCGTCCCCCGGCCCGGCCAGCACGAAGCCGCCCCGGGAGCCCGAGGCCGGGCTGCCCCCCTCGTCGCCCGGCAGGGGCAGGGGCGGGGGCGGTGTCGGGGGGTCGCTGTGGCCGGAGTCCAGGGAGGTGCGGCGGGGCGAGCGCAGCAGCGCCGCCTGGTGGTAGGGCACGCTCTGGCGCACCCCGTAGCCGTGGCGCTTCCCGGCCTGCCACTGGCCCTGGTAGGTGCCTGCGGGCGGGGTAACACGGGGAGAAAGGGTCAGGACCCGCTGCTTCCTGCACCCTCGGCCCCAAGCGCCCCTGGAGGCCTTAAGTGTCGGGAGGGAGAGGTGGGGGCAGTTAGCGTGGAGGTCGAGGAAGAGCTCTAGGAGTGGGGACGGGCCAGGTTGGGTCGGAAGGTGTGGAAGAGCAGAGTGAAGACCGACAGATAGCAGCAGGAGATCTGTGGTTTTGGGTCGTGCAGGTAGACAAGGCAAAGGGGGAGGGCCAGGCAGGCTGGGTGTGTGAAGGACAGCTAGTCCAGAGGGTGCGAGGGACAGGCTGATGGGGTGTTTAAGATAGTCATGTGACAAGCAGACAGGACGATGAGGGGCAAGCTGACTGAGGAAATGTGAGGGGACAGGCAGAGCAGAGGTGTTAGGGACAGGCGGGTGGGGGGAGAGGAGAGGTGTGGGACAGGCAGAGAGGAGGGGTGGAAGGGACAAGCAGATGGGGGGGTGAGGGTCAGGTAGATGGGAGGCGTGAGGGACAGGCAGACAGGGAAGGGGTGAGGGCAGGCAGACTGCAGACCGGGGAGAGGGAGAAGCAGGCAGGGGCCAGAGTGGGAGGAAGGAGTGCGCGATGGGAGGAGAGGGCGGCAAGATGGGCGCAGGGGGCGCATATGGATGGGGGAGGCGTACAGGAGAACAGCGGGGCAGGGGGCCGATGGCGGGGAAGGCGGACGCGGGACAGGCGGACGCGGAGGCGCACGCGGACGAGCAGACAGACAGTAGTGGGCCGGGCCCCGCACCTCCGTCGGAGTAGGTCTCGGTGCCGTAGCCGTCCTGGAAGCCGTCCTTCCAGAGCCCGGCGTAGCGCAGGCCCGACACGCTCTCCCACACGCCGCTGCGCCCCTTCAGCCCGCCCAGCCACTCGCCGCGGTACGTCCAGCGGCTCTTGCGCTCCACGCCCAGCCCTTCGCGCTTGCCCTGCTGCCAGTGGCCCTGGTAGCTGTGTCCGCCGGGCCCCGTGAAGACGCCCAGTGACTCGAAGCCGTGCGCCCAGCAGCCGCTGTACTCGCCCTGGGCGCCGGGCCCCGTGCACACGCCGTAGCCATGTGCCCGCCCCGCCTCCCAGCCCCCCACGTAGCAGCCCCCGTCGTCAAAGTCGAACTTGCCCCCGGGGGACATGCATGTAGTTGGCGCGGCCTCAGCCCCCCGGCGGCTCAGCGCATCCTGGGGCTGGAGAGCCGGCTGGGGGCCTGCGAGCCGGGCGAGGCCTGGGGGCGGGGGCAGTTAGACCGGGGCCGGGCGGGGGGGCCCCAGCGCGGGCTGGCAGGGCCGGACCCTCATCCTGAGTGGCTGCGGAGAAAGAGGGGGGAAGTGGCGAGCGAGGCCCCTCCTCTTTGCCCGCCGCTCCCTGGCCCAGTGGCTCCGGGGCATCAGCACCGCCCCCCAAGCCCCCACCCTTCGGCAGCGTCTTCCAGCAGCTCCTAAGCTTTGGAGGCATGGGGGCTCTCCCCACCCCTCCCTCCTTGTAGAGGACCCCTCCCAGGACTTGGGGCCCCAGCCCCAAGCGGTAGTCCCGCTTCTCCAGCCTAGAACCCCAAAGTGTCGAGTGTGGATGACAGTTGCTGGCGGGGGCGGTGGAAAGGTGGTCCTGAGAGGGGGCTGGGCAGAGTCGTAGGCCACCCGCTCCTCTGGCTGCTGTCAAGACCCTTCTACCCCGGTTCTTTGGCTTCCCAGGCAAGGGGTGGGGGTTGGAAATGTAAGTGGGGGCATCCGAGCAAGGTGGGCAGTGGGTTTGGTGGGAGAAAGGATGGGGATGGAGGAGGCTCTGCGGGAGAAGGCGAGGGTGGGGATGGGCAAACAGGCGGAAGGGAGGGGGCAGGTTACTCACCATGTGGGCTGGGGCTCAGGCTGCCTCCCAGGCACAGCATCCATGGCAGGATACCTCCACTCCCACCTCGTCCCGACAAGCCAAAGCCCCCTCCCTTCCGGAGAGACTGCTCCTACCCAGAGAGCGAAGGTGGGGGAGCCGCAAGAGAGAGTCCCCTCTCTCCTCAGCTGGAGGAGCAGGCGGTGGGGGTGGGGGGCGAGGTAGTGGCAGGGGTGGGGGGGGATGAGAATAGTGGAGGGGAAAAAAATCTGCCTTGGATGGAGATAGGGAAGAGGAGCTGGGAACTGGATGGGAAGAGAGAGGGGGCTATCAAAAGGGGGTGTTTTTATTATTTTTTTCCTTCTTATGGTTGGGAGAGGAAAAAAAAATCAAAATTCCGATTCCATCCCAGCACAAATCAATGTTTGCTCCATCCCAGCATCACCGGGGAGGCTGGGCCAGGCAGATTTAAAGGGGCAGGGAGAAGAGAGAAGAGGAGAGGGTGGGGAGAGGAGGAGAGGAAGAAGACACAGTGGCGATGTTAACAGTTTGGGAGGGGGGTGCCCAGGCTGGAAAAGATGGGTTCCCGCTAAACCTGAGGTGAGGGAGGAGGCAGGTAGAGGGGAGAATGAGAGGCACAGAGACCCCCAGGGTGGAAAGAAACTCTGGAATGCCGGCGGGGAGTGGGGTGAGACCGAGGGTGGGGGGGAGAAAGGGGAGGGGAGCAGAGCGAGAGGGAGGAGACAGAGCTGAAGATGGGGAGGCTGGGGGAGGCCGATGCCAGGCGGGGGAGGAGAGATGCAGGCGAGGCCGGGAGAGGGCGAGAGGAATACAAAGAAAGAGGTGCAGGGGTGAGAGCTAAGGAGGGGGAGATGCTGCCGGAGAAGGAGGGAGGGGGGAGACCCATTCTGGGGCTGCTGAGGGTTGGCAAGGAGGAGAGAAGCAGGGGAGGAGGGGGAGGGGGAAAGAAATAGGGAGAGTGAGAGCGAATAAGGGTTGTAAGGGAGAGAGAAAGCGCTGCACAGGGAAGGGCTGGTATGGGCATGGAAATCCAGGCAGGAAGAGCCCAAGCGGAGGCAGGAGGGCCGGAAGTGGTGTTTGTGGGGCTCCAGGGAGAAGGATGAACCTGCCAGCTGCTTGGACTGAAGCCAGGAAGCCTTTGGAAGCCAGGAAGCCTGTGTCCTCCAAGTCCGCTGTCCCCCCTAAGTAACCACAGCAGGGCGACCAGAAGCCTCCCTTACTTGTACTTTCTGAGGAAGCTTGAAATGGGGCCCTGCAGGAAGCCTGGCCCCACTAGTGCTTATCCAGACCCCCCCCCCACCAGCGATTTCTCCCTGGGTTGTCCCTCTGAAGGGGAAGGGGTGGCATGAGGGGTGGATTGTTTTTGAATGGGGAGCAGGGGCCATGCTTGGTAGTGCCATGAAGACTCTGGGGCTTTGGAGCCTTTTGCAAACCTAGAGGCTAAGACACATAGACATGTTGGGGTGGCCCCTTACTGTGGCAAAGCCCCCTTCAGCCTACCACCTTCCAACCACTCACAAGAGGGGCAGCACATCCTGGGCCTTATTGCTTACAGACAGAAGTGGGCACATACTATCTTCCCTGCCCCTCAGCTTACTTGCTGAGATGCTGCATCTATCCCAGTCCTAAGCATTTAGGAGGGAAGACACTGTCCAATTACCCACAATAGGGTAAATAGACGTACTCAGTTGCTTTCATTGTCATACAAAGTCTGATCCACTCCATTTTACAAAGAACTGAGGCCCAGAAGGGAAAGTCACTCACTAGAGTCACACAGCAGAGGTGGCAGAGCTAGAACACTAGACTTTATTTATTTTTAAGATTTTATTTACTTGAGAGAGAGTGAGCGAGAGAGCAGGAGCAGGGGCAGAGGGAGAAGGAGACCTTCCGCTGAGCAAGGGACTTGGGGCTGGCTCGATCCCAGGACCCTGGGGGTCAGGACCTGAGCCGAAGGCAGACGCTCAACCACCTGAGCCACCCAAGCACCCCAGAACACTAAACTTGAGACTTCTGAGCTCTGTAATTCCTCCCAGGAGTCCATGTACTTAGGAACCTCCCAGACTCGGGAGCTCCATTTTGGGTACTTTAGTAAGATAGTGTGAGGTTTGGAATAAAAAGGAATGTCCCTTGCAATTTATTTTCCTAAAGGTGGATACAAAATTGGAGAAATGTGTATATTTTTAAATCTCCAGGGCAGGGACCACATCTTCAAAGTGCTTTGCACAGAACAGGGCAGCTGCAGGTCTACTTGGGCGAAGACTGATGGTAGAGAAGTCCTCCCTCCCTTCCTTCCTTCCTCCCTCCAGATCTCCATTTAGCAAACATTTACGTAGTTGACTGTGTCCCAGGCACATTGCTAGGTGCTAGAGATACAGTCTCACCCTCATGGAGCTTACCAGTGAAAAAGACAGAGATGACCAACAAGCAACTCTAGTGTAGTTAGTGCTGTAACAGGTTGGAGGGGTAGAAATAGGGAGAAGGGATGGAAACTAACTTAGGCTGGCTCCCTAGGGAAAGAGGCATTTATGACAAATCCAGAAGGGATTCTCGAGCAGGCCAAGCTCCATCTCATTGCTCATCCTTAGATATTCAAGCCTTCTTTCTTTTATCCAAGAAAGAGGGACAACAAGAAAAGAAAAGCAACCTATAGGCCTGGTGAGACCTGTGCCCTGTTCTTTAGGAAGACAGGGTGGGAGGGGTAATGGAAGGTAGGGAGTGATGCCTGTTGGTAGAGCGACTCTGTACTGAATTCTAGGCTGCAAACCAATGTGTAGGGCTGAAGAAGTCACTGACAGAAGTACCTGGAACTTGGGCACACGGTCCCAGCCACCTCCCTGGGTGAGGCAGCCTTCCAGCCCCAATCTGTTTCTGTCCCTACAGGTCTTATAATCCCTTCTCCTAAGGCAGAGACACTTTTGGAGGGTGCACTGGTTTTTGGCACAATTTGTCATTATGCTGGGGTCCTAGAAAAGGGAACAAGGATGGAGCAGCTCTGTGCTCCATGCACTTAGTCTGCATCATTGCGTTCAGTCCTCCCACAAACCTGTAACCGTAAGCAGCCCAGGCTGGAGGCCGAGATCTGGGCTTTCACAGATGGACAGACCTCTGTCTGAATCCCGACTCTACTGCTAATTAGCTGGGCAACCCTGAGCACATTCCCTAACTTTCTGAGCCACAGTATGCATAGCTCTAAGAGGGGAAGATGCTAATCTACTCCAGAGCTAATTGTGAGGACTGAAATAATCATGTCTGAATAGTGTGTGGGATCATATATAGGGGAAGACCCTTTGGGCATAGTGCCTACCTAACACATGGTAAATACCCGGTAAATGGTGGCTTGAAAAATAGGCTGGCATTATGCCAGCTTTATAGGTGAGGAATCTGGGACCCAGATGTTAATTTGCTCAACGTTGCACAGCTAATATACGGGAGTCCTTGGAGTTGAATATAGCTCAGATTCCCAAGTTGGTGTACTTCAACAAAGTCAATTTGGGGGCCTATTTATAAAAGTAAAACATGCTTATTGTTGAACTAAGAAAATAAAGGACAATGTCAAGAATAAAAATCACCCCTAGTCTCACTGTATAAGAAACATGTTAGTGTATTTTCATATAGTTTTCCTTCTATGCGCTGTTTAATAGAATTAGTTAAGTTAGCATATCCATTTTGTATCCTGCTTATTTGCTTTGCATTACACTGTAGGCATTTTTCTATGGCATTGAAACAGCCTGGAATTTTTAATGGCTGCATAATATTCCAGTGTTTGGATGCAGCATGATCTGCTTAGCCATCCCGGCATAGCACTTTTGTGCTGTTTGCAGTTTTTTGCTACTGAAAATTAACATCTTTTATACAAATCTTTGCATCTCTGATGCTTTCTTTTAAAAATGTTTTATCATGGCAAATTTCAAACATAAACCAAAGTTGACCAAAAAAAACAAAAACAAAAACCAAAAAAAAAAAAAAAACCAAACCAAAAAACAGAATAAAGAAGTCCAATGTACCCATCACCAAGCCTCAGCGATGATCATGCTTGGCTCATCTTGTTTTTTCCTTTCCCATTTAATTCAAATTCTGGGTATCATGTTATTTGAGTATTGATTTTTTGAAGTCGGATTCCTAACAGAAGAATTACTGAGCCAGAGGGTAGGAACACTTTGTAAGATTTTGGATTTCTTTTGCTTGGATCACTTGCAGAAGGGTTGTACAAATTTGTGTTCTCACCCATTGTGCAGGAGAGTGCTGGTCTTTTGCACCCTGACCTGCATTGACCTTTAGTTATAACACACACACACCCCTTTTGTAACACACCTTTTGCCAACTTGACAGGTGACAGTGCTTTCTTTATATACATTTGTTTGGTTGTTGGACTTACACTGAGAAGTCACCTGGGGACTGCAGTGGAGTAAACCCTCTTGAGGGACCCCTAGGAAACATGCCAGTACTTCTTGGGGACCCTAGCCAGGACCTGTGGGGTGGGGGATTCCGTTTTCCTGCTAGGCTGGGACCAGGCAGGGTGGAGCTTGGGAAGAGTGCCGGCCTTATCCCACGGGCAGCCACCAGGGGTCAGGATGGGGCCATCGAGCCTGATGGTGGGAGCGAGGGTAAGGATGGACAGCAGCCAGACCCTGCATTTCCTCTGTCTGGCCACGGTTGGCTGCACACACAGCTCCCCTCTGCTGCTCAGACAATGATTCCAGAATCTTCTGGATGGCTGTCCCCTGCTTGATCACTCCTGCCTCTCGCTGCTCCCAGGTTTGGCTTTCTGAAAAGGGAAAGGTGTTTGAGAACTCGGTTCTGCTTCTTTCTCTATACTCTCTGTGGGACCAAGTTCAGTATGGAGCAGGAATTTTTAACCCGGGGTCCATGGACTGAGGGACCCAAAGAAAATGGGCAAGCGAGGCATGGATATCCATTCCCCACCCTTCCCTTGGGGAGAGGACAGTATTTTTTGTGAGATTCTGAAAGGGGGATCTGCGCCCCTCCAAGTCCAGCATTTTCTGGTTCGTCCTCATCCCTCCTAAGCCCATTTGCTTTCTGTGGGTGTTGTGAGGGAGCAGCTTAGTGTTGGAGACAGGGGTGGTCTCGGGGGTTATGCTAAGGAGTTGGACCTTCTGTATCATCCAATGGAGCTGAGAGAACGAGCCTGAATTTTCCCTAGAGTGGGATGGGATGGGGGAGGGGAGCTGGTCTGTACTCCAGCCACCTGAGCCGTCAGCGGGGCTGCACTAGATTTGGCTACACACTGAGGTACCCTGCCTCACACCGAGGTACACGTGTTTATGTGCTTTAAATGACTGGCACAGGGAGCAGAGGATCGGGGAAGGAGGGCTGGTCCTAGGTCAGTTGTCTTGGAACCCGGACGTCTGAGCCATGGGTGGTGGCAGGGACAAGATGTACAAGAGGTAGAGGAAACCAGCCGGGTTACTTTCTGCCAGGGTGCTGCTCTGATCTTTCTTCCCCACGGAGGGCTCTAAGTGACAGCCGCTGCGCATGCGCGTCTGGGCGGTGGGGTTAGGGCCCCTGGGATTCTCAGAGCAGCGCAGGCTGGCCCCGCGGTAATGAGAGAAGCTGGGGGCTTGGAGAGGCAGAGTCAAGGCCAGAGTCATCCAACACAGCGGACATGAAGGAAAAATAAATTCCACGTTAGTACTCCATTTTATGTCATAAAAATGGTTTCTCTCCGTACATTAAGATATAGCAAATTGTGTTTGGCAGCCAGGCAAAGGGAAGGAGGCAGCCGGTTTGAACCACAGTGTTCACGCTTATGTGCATACAGGACATTCGGCTTCAGGCTTCCTGGTTTCTGGTGTTCACTCTGGACTCAGTAGCTCACCTGTCTTTTTTTTACTTTCTTTTTTTTTCTTTTTTTCTTTTTTTAATTTTTTTTATTCTTATGTTAATCCCCATACATTACATCATTAGTTTTAGATGAAGTGTTCCATGATTCATTGTTTGTGCATAACACCCAGTGCTCCATGCAGAACGTGCCCTCCTCAATACCCATCACCAGGAGTAGCTCACCTGTCTTATCTTCCAGAGTAGTTTCACCTCTCGAAATTGCAACTGCTTCTTCTCACGGAACTTCCTTATTAAATGGGGAAATTGGCCCATGTTAAAGTCCACATCTAGTGGACTCTCTTCGATGAAAATAGAAAAATTGAAAACATATCTTAAAAGTGACACCTTTGAAGAAAACTGGGAACGACTGTTCAAAATGCTGTATGCCAAGAATAAGTGCGGGGAGATTTCCATACCTGTGAAATTCATTTTCAGGTAAAGAGTTTCCTCCACCTGCCCCCCACCCCCCGGAGCCTGCAGGGGCCCCAGCCTTTCCTCCCTTGCCTCTCCTGCCAGCCCTCCCAGACCCGGCAGCCACGGATGCAGTTCCTGCTGTTTCCACTACAGGTCCTCCTGGGCAAGGTTGCTCTTGGTAACCATGGAGACCGGAACGGGCCCCTGCACAAGTGTTAGGTGGAAGAACACATTTACCTGTACAATCTGTTGTTTGATTCAGAGCTTCCCAGCAAGCCTGCACTAGGAGGCGATGGTGCAGGCTGATCCACCGAGTGAGACACGGAGAAGTTGAGGTGGATTTCACCTTTCAGTGAGAACTGGGCAGCCAGCACAAACCCGTTCTGTTGCATGGATCGCTCTCCAAGCAGAACACGGGACTCTACACCTAGGGCAGCTCTGGAGTTTCTTACATTGTATTATTGGTGGTTGTGCTCCCCCCCACCCCCATCTCCCACCCGTGGGCCCTAGAGGGCAGGGACCCTAATTAGGTGCTAGGCAAAGCCTGAGGAGCAATAAGAAGCCAAAGGCAGTCACATGACCCCTGGGGCTGCTGGCCTCTTCCCAGGTCCCAACTGGACTTACTGGGTTTTCTGGATTCGTTCTGAAACCCAAAGCTCAAGCTACTCCAGCCAAATAGGCACCCTGGTGAGGGGGAGGCAGCCAGGGAGAGGGGAGATGGGGTGTGGGGGCGCAGCAAAACTGTGACAAGCTGGGGACTGTTCCTTCAACGGCGTGGGAACCTGCTGCAGGAAGAAGAGGGAGTGTTGGTGGACGGGGGACAAAGAAGCCCAACACACTAGGGGTTGGGACGAGCCTCTGGCAGCTGTGGTAGCTCCAACTGGGCTGGACTCTCCTCCCTTTGGAATGCACGCATGCTCATAAAACCCACTATCAATTGGGTTGGGGATCTGGCCAGCTTAGGGTGGGAAGGGCAGAAGGCCTGGGGCCCCTGTGGCCGGGGGTGTGGGGTGGTGGTGTTGGTGGAGGGGGGGTGGCGGTGCGAAGTCACTTGACATTCAACTGTCCAGTAACTCTTCATGATCGACACGACACGGATGTTAGGCCTGAGCTTGTCCCCAGGCTGAACACAGGTGGCCAGGGCCCCTGACAAGGCTCCAGGGGGCTCTTCTCAGCAGCCTGGGTGTCTGAGCCGGTCTGGAGTCTGTAGTTTGTGTCATCTTTGGGAAAGTTGTATGACTTCTCTGGGACCGAGATTTCTTATCTGTTCTGTTGGGCATAGTCACGCCTCACGAGCATGAAGAGCATGAAGCTGCACAGCCCGGGGCAGAGCCTGGCAGAGTGGGTAGGTCCTTGCTCCTGGCCTCCCCTTCTTCCCCGCCTCTGGCTCCCGCTGGTTAGAGGCCGTGCGGCTAACACGGGGCTCTCTGCTGTAGTGTCTGGGCTGGGGGCTTCGTCCCCAGCTCCTGTGGTCCCTCAGAGCCTTTGGCTGGTTGTGTCCAGTCCGCAGGACTCTGCCTGGGGCAGGAGGCTGGTTGCTGAGCCCCAGACCCTTGGGAATCCTCAAGGCTGGCATCTCCAGGCATTGGAGAAGGAGCCTGTTCCTGCCTCTCTGCAGGGTAGAAACTGGCTCAAGTCTCTGGTCCGACTCAACCACTCAGTGTCTCCTGCTTCAGGGTTTCATTCTTTCTGGACCCAGGGCTCTATAGGGACTCTCTTCTCCATCACCTACAAAGAAAGGGACAAAGACTGGCCGTGGGCCCCTTACACTTTGGCCTTGCTCTGACCATATGGGACCCGACCTGTCAGGAGGTAAGAGGGGAGAAGTTAAAGACCCCTTGACTCCCTGCACAATTCTGTCCACCCTGGCCCTGCTTATCTTCACTTGTGTGCAGACAGAGACTAGGTCGCGAGGCCTGACCCAAACTGAATCCAATGATTTGGGGCCATAGGGAAGACCTTTGTCTGGCAGGCATATGTCCCAGACTACAGCTGAGAGGTGGAGAAAAGCTGTCCACGAGAGGATAAACCAGAGGAGAGATTTGTGCCAACGGCAGCTTGGTGCAATTAACAAAAGATTCAAGCTTCAAGTACTTATCCGAGACCCTCTCCTGGCGCTCTTCAACAAATTTTGGCGCACGGTCGTTGCTGAATGAATGACAGCACTAAAAGCACAGCCAGAAGAGAAGGGAAAACACTGGGAGAAAGCACTTATGGAAGGACCAGGCCTGTGTGCAGCCCGGGTTGCAGGGCAGGTGGGAAGCATTCAAACGTAAGGCAACTGTGGGGTACAGGGCCTAGTATGCACCGAACATGGCACAGTCGGTCCTCCTACTCTTTGTGGGTCAGATGTCACATATTCCAGGATTGCCTGGTTCGCCACATGACATCACACTACTAATTCATGGTTAGGGTGTAGCCAACTCTGACCCACAGCTTTTCTTCTAGTATTCTTGGTACCCAGCCAGTTGAGCACCAGCCTATATTTTTGGGGTTGGACTTTTTTTTTTTTTTTTTTGAGAGAGAGAGAGCACGAGCAGGGCTGGGGGGCAAGGAGAGAGGGAGAGAGAATCTTAAGCAGGCTCCACACCCAGCAGGGAGCCCAACATGGGGTTTAACCAACGGAGCCATGCAGGCGCCCCCCCTTTTTTTTAAGATTTTATTTATTTATTTATTTGAGAGAGAGAGAGAAGGGCAAATGGGAGGGACAGAGGGAAAGGGACAAGTAGACTCCAGGACCCCGGGATCATGACCTGAGAGGAAGTCAGACGCTTAACTGGTTGAGCCACCCAGATGCCCCTGACTTTGTATTCCTATCTATAGCAACATTGTTCTAAGAATGGAGGGATCATCTTCACCCCCCTACAGTGTCTTCTCCACACTGTAGTCACAGGCAACCTTTTATAGTGAGTATCAGCTGCATTACTGCCCTGCTCAAACCCCCCACTCAGAGCTACAGCGAAGTCCTATCATGGCCAGGAAGCCTGACCCTCCCTGACTTCATTCCTATCCTTCCCGTCGGTCTGTCCACTCTAGCTTCACTGGTGTCCTTGCTGTTTCCTGAGCTACAGCAAACACCCTGTCTCCTGACTCTGCCTTTGTTTTCCTTGCTGTCCAGAACATTCTGTCCTCTCCCTGTTCCTTAAGGTCCCTGTTCACTTTTTGCCTTCTCACCTTTTGTCTGACCTGTGGCCCAATAGGAAACAAGCTCCCCATCCCATATTCCCTGACCTCACCTTGCTGTATTTCTTTTTCAGAGCACTTGTCAGAACCTGTCCCTTTGGGTTTCTTTGTAGATTGCCTGTCTCCCTCCACAGGAATGTAAGCTCCTTGCAAGAATAGACTTTTGTTTGTTTTTTAAAGATTTATTGATTTAGGGGCACCTGGGTGGCTCAGTCTTTAAGTGTCTGCCTTTGGCTCGGGTCATGGTCCCAGGGTCCTGGGATGGAGCCCCACATCTGGCTCCTTGCTGGGCGGGAAGCCTTCTTCTCCCTCCCCCACTCCTCCCCTCCCCGCTTGTGTTCCTTCTCTCGCTGTGTCTCTCTCTGTCAGATAAATAAATAAAATCTTTTTTTAAAAAAAGATTATTTATTTGAGATAGAGTGTGTGAGAGAGGGGGAGGGGCAGAGGGAGAAGCAGACTCCCTGCTGAGCAAGGAGCCTGATACGGGGCTCAGTCCTGGGACTTCAGGATCAGGACATGAGCCAAAGGCAGATGCTCAACCCACGGAGCCTCCCAGAAGCCCCAGGAATAGACCTTTTAATTTAATTTATTTAAAGATTTTATTTTTAAGTCATCTCTGTACCCAACATGGTGCTCAAACTTATAACCCTGAGATCAAGAGTTGCATGCTCTCCTGACTGAGCCAGCCAGGTACCCTGAGGAATAGATTTTTTTTTTAAAACTCACTGCTGTATCCCCATCACCCAGGGCAGTCCCTGGCACCTAAGAGGTGCTGAATAAATATCTGCTGCGTTAGTAAATCATGAAGACTTTGAAAACATCCCCAGCCCTGTACACCTGCCATGACAGCTCTTACAGGCTGTCCCTGGCTGTCATACTGTGGTCAGTCATCTGCAGGGGCTGAGAGGTGGCCAATGGTGACCTGCCTGCGCTCGCCTACCCACAAGGGGGTTACCGGACAAGGGGCCGTTGCCTGATGCCCAGTAAGCCAAACACTGACACTGGCTTTGTGGCAGAGAGAAAGAGTTTTACTATAGGGCACCGACCGAAGAGTCAGGAGAAAATTTCTCAAATCCACCTTCCTGAGGATACAGGGAGCTGAGTATTTATGGGATTTTTTCCAGGGGGGGCGGGGAATGGAGCTCTTGAGGATTGGATGTAGGTGATTGGATGCTGGGAAAAGGTGAGGTGCAAGGGAAAAGACATGGCTGATTCTGTGAAGGTGCCACCCAGTGACATAGTTGTACTTTCGTTGTGTGTATATGAGGTGGCGACACCAACTTGGCAAACAGGGGAGGTCTCGAGGTCGGCATTACAGAGATTGCTTTCACTCTTGGTCCCTTCGCACGACTGCAAGAATTCTTCCCAGTTCCAGTCTTAGCTGCTCTTATGGGTGGTCAGTCATCTGCAAAGCAGGCTCATAAATCAATCAGGTCACAACTAGAGTTTCCTCAGAGTAGAACAGCCAAGTATTTGTTAACTCGATGTGTCGGTTTCAAGGGCAGAGTCCATCAGGAGGCTATCTGCAGAAGCAAGGGACCTTGGGCCAGCTGCCCAGATGTGTTGCTGTCAGAGGCAGGGCCGGGGGCACAGCGTGGGGTGAGTTATTGGAGGAGGGGAGGCGGCTACTTCATGGGTCCCATGTGTTTGTCAAGGCAGAGGTGACCAACAGTCCTGACATGGGCATTACTGTCTCCATTTTTATCTCCTGCATGGGTAAGGGGTCCAGGCACCACATCAGCCCCTTCCCTCAAGCTGCCTGCCATTCACACTCTCCAAAGACCGGGCTGTGTCTGCCTCCAGTTTGCTCCTACCCCTGCCATCCCCGGAAGCTGCTTCTGGAAGGTTTGGCAGTTCTTCCTGGTCTTGTAGTCATCAGCCTCTTCTCAAGCTTCCTCCTCTCACACTGGCTCACCATGCCCACCTTCCCCAACCGCTTTTCCCTTCAGTTTCAAAACACACCTACTTTGCCTCCTGCCTCTCTGGCTCCTTTTTTGCTTCCTTTTCCTCTTCCCACCCCTAAAACAGAAGGATTTCTGTGTCATTCTGGGCCCAGCCAAGAAAACAATTCCAGGAAAGACACTCCAAACAGTATGGAGAACCGGTGATCTGGTGTTGATGGGTTGGAAGAGCAAACAGAGGCATTGTGGTGACTAGAGGTGGTAACTGCCAGAAACACTATTACCCCTGAGCTGGAGGGACAGAGAGAAGAGGTGGTGTTGCCAGACCCTCTGGGCTCAGAGGAGTAGCCTCCTGGCTACTTCTCAGACCACAGAATGAAGACGCACTGTGACTGCTATGTGGGCCCCTGGGGACAAGCACTTCATGGCCCTGTTGGTGTCTCCAAGGAGGTGTCCTTCAGCTGCTGCTAAAGCTGAAATGAGGAGGCCAGAGCAGGGCGAGCTACAGCTCCTAGGCCAAGTCTGGCTGCCACCTATTTCTCTATGGCCTGTGAGAATTTTTTTTTTTTTTTTACATTTTTATTTATTTAAAAAAAGTTTTTTTTAAAGTAAGCTCTACACCCAACTTGGGGTTTGAACTCAAGACCCGGAGATCAAGAGTTGCATGCTCTACCAACTGAGCCAGCCAGATGCACTCCCCTACTACCCCCCCTTCTACATTTTTAAACAGTTGAAAAAAGAAAACATATCTCACGACATGTGAACATTATAAAAAATGGAAACATCAGTGCCCATAATTCCAGTTTTTATTGGAACACAGTCATGCTTGTTCACTTATGTAATGTCTGTGGCCCCAATCCACAGAATTTCTGTCTGCTGGGCAACTGCAATGACAAGCCTTCCCTCTCAAAACCACTATGTCCAATAGGCAGAATTCATATTTCCTTTCAAATTCCTTCCTTTTCCTCTGTTCCCCATTTCTGTTGCTGACACCATCCTTCTCTCAGGGTAGTGTTTACATAGGCCTGGCCTCATGCTTGGATCCTTTGTCTATTGCTTTCCACATCAAAGCAATTAGAAAGACTGAGTCTGTATGAGACTTTGCAATTGTGTTGCTCTTTTCCCTTCCCAGAACCATCACCTGGGGTTAGGCCATGCTTACCCCTTGCCTAGACTACAGATAAGACCTAACAATGGCCATTACCCCACATGAGTCTCTTTTCTTTTCTTTTTTTTTTTTAATTTTATTTATTTATTTGAGACAGAGAGAATGAGAGACAGAGAGCACGAGAGGGAGGAGGGTCAGAGGGAGAAGCAGACTCTCTGCTGAGCAGAGAGCCCGATGCGGGACTCGATCCCGGGACTCCAGGATCATGACCCGAGCCCAAGGCAGTCGCTTAACCAACTGAGCCACCCAGGCGCCCCCCACGTGAGTCTCATTCTACCTCATCCCACACGTCGTCACCAGATTCATCTTTTGAATCATCCTGTTTCTTGGTTTCTTTTTGTGTGGGTTGGCCAGGCATTTGAAGCTTTCCATATAGTCCAAATGACTACAATTTGGTTTCCCAACTTTGTTTTCTATTTCTTCCTTTCCTATACCTTGATATACAACCTTCCCCCGAGGCTCTGTGCACCTTACATTTCCCCCTCTCCAGGAATGGCCTTGGTACTTGTGAGAATTAGGGTCAGTTATGAGTCATCAAAAACGCAGTGTAAGGGGCCTGTTGAGATGGTACAAGATCCCCTTGGACCTGTTTATCACTTCCCACAGCTTCTGCAGAGGGCCTGGGGCAGGCTTTAGCTGAACTAGTGAGGAAGGACAAAAGCCCAGTCCCTCATTTCAAATTAGGACAAACTCTGAGGTGCAATTTGTGCTCAAGAGCTCCCTTTCAGGATCAGCCTGAGACTGGCACTTTGCTGAAAGCACACCTGTCCTCTTCTCCATTCCTGTCTTGCTTCCCAAACTCCCTTACTTGTTCCTTCTGGGAGCATTTAATAGTCCACTTGCAAGTGAAGCCTAGTCTTGGGATCTGTTGCAGGCAGCCCAACCTAAGACATAAATATAACAGTGGTTTAAACAAGATCACAGTGGGTCTCATATGGTCTTTATTTTTATTTTATTTTACTTTATTATTTTCTAAAGGAAGAGAAGTTTTTAAAAAATATTTTATTTATTTATTTTGAGAGAGAGTGAGAGAGCAGGGGTAGGGGGAGAGGGAGAGGGAGAGAGAGAATCTCCAGGAGACTCCCTGCTGAGCACGGAACCCACTGGGGGGTTGGATCCCATGACCCTGAGATCATGACCCGAGCCAAAATCGAGGGTCAGACGCTTAACCAACTGAGCCACCCAGGCACCACTATTTTATTTTATTTTTGAGAGGGAGAGAGAGTGTGTGCTTGCACGTGTGCCCATGGTGGGGGGAGGGGTGGGAGGGCAGAGGGAGAGGGAGAGAGAATCTTAAGCAGCCTCCACGGTGAGTGCAGAGCCTGATGTGGTGTTCCATCTCATGACCCTGAGATCACTACCTGGGCCAAAATCAAGAGTCCGATGCTTAACCGAGTGAGCCATCTGGGTGCCCCTTGTATGGTCTTTATGATCTCCATGGACCCAGACTGCTTCAACATTATACTGCAATATTCTCATTGTGTAGCTTCCTCTTAGGTCAAGGATAGCTGCTCCAGCTTATCATTAAGTTTGCATTGTAGCCAGCAGGAGAGAGAGAAAGAAAAGAAGGGCATGCTCTCTGCATTGAAGAATACTTCCTGGAAGTTGAATACCTTGCGTCCACTATATCCTTTTATCCAGAACTTGGTCATGTGGCCATGCCTGGCTGAAAGGGAGGCTGGGAAATGTCACCTTTATTCTGGGTGTCCAGTTGCACAGCTAAAATGTTGGGTAAGGATTCCTGAGGGAACAGATAGTAGGGGACAATGAATCATCTCATTTACTCTCCCTTCTTATCTCTGCCTGATCAGATTCTTTATTTTATTTTATTTTTTTAATTTTTTTAAATGGAGAGTGGGTTTTTTTTTTTTTAAGATTTTATTTATTTGGCAGAGAGAGACCCAGCGAGAGAGGGAACACAAGCAGGGGGAGTAGGAGAGGGAGAAGCAGGCTTCCCTCGGAGCAGGGAGCCCAATGCGGGGCTCAATCCCAGGACCCTGGGATCATGACCTGGGCCGAAGGCAGACTCTTAAAGACTGAGCCACCCAGGCGCCCCGGTTCAGATTCTTTAAACCCTAGTACAAATGTCACTTTCTTCAGAAACAAAATTCACCTGAGTAAATTTAAAGATCTAATTGACTTATTGAAGGATTCATGAATCAGGCAACATCTCATCCAGCAAGTGGAGGAGAGCGTCACTGAACTAAACAAAAGAAGGGTTTTCAAAGGCAGAGAGAAGGCATTAAAAAAAAAGAAGAAGAAAGGAAGGAATTTATTAGCAGGGAATGCATTGCTTAGGAAATGTCGCCTTTCTAAGGGGAGTGGAAGGGGATCCATCAGGAAATTCCATGTTGAGTGGTTAAAGGTTACATTCCTGGAGGGTTAAAGTTGCAGTTAGTTTAGGCTTTTCAGTCTTGGCTTACTGAATTGAGGCTTTAACCTGATTGATGCCATTTTGGGGCCTGTGGTTTTCTTTTTGACATAGCCCTGCTTTCCCTCCTTAAGGATAAAATGACTCTCGCTTCCCTCAACAAAAGTGCATCTCCATTTGTCATACCTTGTGTTAATGAAAAGACATCTTACTTTCCTGGGAAGTAGAGATGATTACCTTACTTTTAGTGGCTTTAATTACATGTATTAATTAGAATTCTTAACCCTTAAAAACCTTAATTTTCTTTTTTTTAAAGATTTTTATTTATTGGGGCGCCTGGGTGGCTCAGTCCTTAAGCATCCGCCTTCGGCTCAGGTCATGATCCCAGGGTCCTGGGATTGAGCCCCGCATTGGGCTACCTGCTCAGCAGGAAGCCTGCTTCTCCCTCTCCTGCTCCCCCTGCTTGTGTTCCCTCTCTCACTATGTCTCTCTCTGTCAAATAAATAAACAAAATATTTAAAAAAAAAGATTTTATTTATTTATTTGAGAGAAAGAGCGAGCACATGGGGGGGGCAGAAAGGGGGCAGGGAGTAGAGAGGGAAGGAGAGGGACAAGCAGACTCAGTGCTGAGCAAGGAGCCTGACGTGGGTCTGATCCCAGGACTCCAAGATCATGATCTGAGCCAAAGGCAGAAGCTTAAGCAACTGAGCCACCCAGGCGCCCCAGAAACCTTAATTTCTAGTGAAAACTAAGAAGTAAACAGTTGTGAACTGCCTGTTATACCACATTCTTTAAGTTTGCAGATATACAAATACATTTCATAGTTTTTAGAAGCACATGTCTTTTAAAATTTTCTAATATAGCACTAAGACATCCAAATATCTTTTAGTTTCTCTGTAATAAGAACCTAAAAGTAGATAAAACTATGTTCAGCAATTAATGATTTATTATTTTATCTTATTGGGAAATGGTCTAGGTATTCAATGAAGTTAAGTGAACTCACCACCTAACTTTAGGTTAGCAAAGGTTTTAGGCTACTAAAAAGATTTGGGGAAACTCCTTAAGTAGACATAAATATTCCTGCAAAATTCACTTATAAACTTTTATGTTGTTTACATCTATTTAATTCAAAATTTTTAAAGATTTTATTTATTTGAGAAAGAGAGCCCACACAGGATAGAAAGAGAGAGAGAGAGAGAAGCAGGCTCCCGTGCTGAGCAGGGAGCCCAATGTGGGGCTGGATCCCAGGACCCTGAGATCATGACCTGAGCTGAAGGCAGACGCTTAACCGACTGAGCCACCCAGGCGCCCCACCTTGGCAGATTTTTGTTTATGGTTGTGTAGTCTTTTCAGAGTGGAAAACACTTCAGACAAGCATGAGTAGAATGAGTATTCAAAGGAGAGAGGAGTACAGCAGTAGGAGGTCTGTCAGTCCTACAGTCTTTTGCCTTACGTACCTCTTATACCTTTAATTTTTCTTTAGCCTTTTGCAATGAATCTTTCAATGAAACTATTTTGGAATTTTGAAACTTTTAGAGGCTTCTGCTTGCCAATTTAAGCAGGCATGGCATTCTGTTTAATTTGGAACGCTTGCTTTCAAGTGCATGTCTTAAATGATCTTATCTCATTGAAACGGTCCCCATAATTCCACATTGTTTTTAGTAATATTTGCCATCTTGCTCGACACCCACAACTCCCAGGATGATCATTCTTAGACATAAAATAAGCAGGTGTGCCTGAGAGGAACTTGCCTAGGAGGGCGTTGGGATGGGGGGGGTGCTCTACGGTGTGCCTCGCTACGTGGAAACTTTCTTGAGATCGGCAGGTGACTTTGTGTCAATCTAAACTGTTCAGTGACCAGTTTATCCTAACCTGGGAGTCTGAGTTAGGTGACGAGTGCTCTAACAGCTCTTAAATGCTCAACCTGTGCCCACCAGTTTTCGTGGTTTTTGGCCTTGGAGATCCCCACTAGCGGTAGCCTTTATTTAGACAAAACAAGACAAAAAACATGTGCAAAGAATTCTCAACTCGCCTGTAGTAACCAAAACCTGTCACTGCAGACTGGCCAAGAGAAGACTGTGGGCACTACCAGAGGATAGACTCCATTATGGAGACCACAGATTGGACGGGCTAGAACTGGGACAGGGTTCCAATGTGGAATTACGGACTGAATCAAGCGCTAAGGACTGTTGCTCTGTTAGAGCCTCCTGTCAGTCTACACTGCCCCGTTCACCATGGGCTGGAAAGCCAATGAGATCAGTTGCCCAGACACAAACAGAGGAGCTGAAACCCAGGGGACTTACCAGTGGCCCTCAGGATGAGAAAGATAACCAACTAAAAAGGGCTCCTGTGTTTCTCATTGTTCTCAAAGGCCATCACAAGTTTGCTTCACATCTCACTGCTGCCACCAATTTGTTAAAATACAAAATTCAACTGAGTAAATTTGAAGACCTAATTAGTTTTATTAAACAGCTCACGAATCAGGCGGCATCCTATCTAGCAAGTAGAGGGGGCTCTGAGGACGAATACAAAATGGCAGATTTTTATAGGAAGGAGGGTGGGGCAAGAATGTTATTAGTAAAAGGAAAGGGTTGTTTTGGGCCAGGTAGCTTTCCCTTAGGGGGAAAGGAATGGGTCTTTTTTTTTTTTTTTTAAAGATTTTTATTTATTTATTTGACAGTGAGGGAGACAGCGAGAGAGGGGACACAAGCAGGGGGAGTGGGAGAGGGAGAAGCAGGCTTCCCGTGGAGCAGGGAGCCCAATGCGGGGCTCGATCCCAGGACCCTGGGATCATGACCTGAGCCGAAGGCAGACGCTTAACGGCCTGAGCCACCCAGGCACCCCAAAGGAATGGGTCTTATCAAACATGTTACCTCAATCTGGGGGCAGATGGAGAGGACCCCTGTGGCAGATTCACTGATGCTGTTCGGAAAATTTCTGACTGACCTGTTAACACTTCATTTCTGGGGGAGGTTGAAACTGCAGTTAGGTCAGGTATTAAGCCCTGGTTTGGGGACTTGACCCAAGTGATGTCATTTAGGGCCTGTGGTTTTCTTTCTAACAGTTCCTTGAACTTCCAGTTAAAAGTTATCAACCCCTGAGCAGAACCCCATGGCACTTTGTGTGCCCCTCACCTGTGGTACTTAAATTTTTCTACCTTGTAACCTAGTCATTTACATATGCATTTACCAGAACACCGTAAGGGTCTTTAGGGTAGCCAGCAAATTTCAATGTTCTGGTTTGAACCTTGTAATCCGCCAATTCCTATATTCTGGAGAGTGTGGATTTGGAGTCAGACCCATCTAGCTCAAAGGCAGACTTATTTTTAAACTAGTTATGCAGCACTCATTTGTTTATTCTACACAGTTTTATTGGTGCTCTACCAGGCGTTGTTATAGGGGCTATAGACACGGCAGAGAATAATATAAGTAAGGGCCCCATAGCAGGAGGATTAAAAGCACACACTTCATAGCCTGACTAACTAGGCTTGTAGCCAGCTTCACTGTGTGACCCTGGCCAAGTTACTCGGCCTCTCTGTTCCTGAGTTTCATCCTCTGAAACATGGAGATGCTCATAGTGCAACTTTTTAGGATTGTGGGGACAGTCACACTGGTTTACATGTATAAAGTGCTTAGAACAGTGCCTGGCACATAATAAGAGCCACATAGGCATTACTTATTATTATTATTAGCTTGCAGAGCTTGCATCCGATTAAGCAGTGATAAGTGCTATGAAGGAAATAAAAGATTGGCAAGGATGTGAGGAAAAAGGAACCCGATGTACTGTTGGGGGAAATGAAAATTAGTGTAAGTACTGTGAAAAACAGTGTGGAGTTTCCTTAAAAAATTAAAAATAGACCCACCTTATGGTAACAGTGATTCCACTACTGGGTATTTACCCAAAGAAAATGAAAACACTAATTTGAAAAGATACATGCACCCCTATGTTTGTTGCAGCATTATTTACAATAGCTAAGATATGCAAGCGACCTAAGTGTCCATTGATAGATGAATGGATGAAGAAGAGGCCGCATATATATATAATAGAATATTACTCAGCCATCAAAAAGTATGAAATCTTGCCATTTGCAATAACGTGGATGGAGCCAGAGACTAAGTAAAGTAAGTCAGAGAGAAAGACAAATACCATATGATTTCGCCTATGTGGAATTTAAGAAACAAAACAAATGAACAACCAAAAGAAAAAAAGAGACACAAAAACAGACTCTTAGATACAGAGAACAAACTGGTAGTTGCCAAAGGAGAGGTGGGTGGGAGGTGAAGTACGTAAAGGGGATTAAGATTATACTCACTTATCATGAGGAGCACTGGGTGACATATGGAATTGTTGAGTCATTACATTGTATACCTGAAACTAATATAACACTGTATGTTAATTATACTTCAATTAAAAAAAAAAAGGAAGAGAAGAGAATGGGTAGGCGAAGTGCTTCTGGAGGGTCTACTTTGTACCAGATGCACAGGGAAAGTCTCTATGAGGAAGTGACATTTAGGGGCCATGAAATGTAGGTGGGAAGAGTTTTCAGGGAATAGCAAATGCGAAAGCTATGAAGGCAGGCCTGAGCTGGCAGGTTTGGGGCAGAAAGAGGCCTGTGGGCCAGAGCCTGCAGGCCAAGGGGAGAGCATATCAGGTGGTCTGAGAGATACTTGGAAGCCAGATCCTGTGGGGCTTTGCAAATTGGGGAAATAATTTAAGTTTTGATTCTAAGTGCAATGGGAAGACACTGGAAGGCTTTAAGCAGAGATTTCTTTTTATTATTTTTTTCTTCTTTTTAAAAGATTTTATTTATTTACTTGAGGGAGAGAGAGAGAGCACGAGCAGGGGGAGAGGCAAAGGGACCAGCAGACTCCCCGCCTTGTGGAGCCCGATGTAGGGCTCCATCTCAGGACCTTGAAATCATGACCCGAGCCAAAAAGAAGCTTAACTGATGGAACCCCCCAAGGAGGTTTCTTTCTTTCTTTCTTTTTCTTTCTTTCTTTCTTTTTCTTTCTTTCTTTCTTTCTTTCTTTCTTTCTTTCTTTCTTTCTTT